>NC_066576.1:5440156-5517656 GCF_024679095.1 Eriocheir sinensis | reverse complement strand
CATCCCATTTATTTAACTTATTTATTCTTATATTATTACCTTTCTTTCCCTCGCCTTCCTCTTCCTTCCTTCCTTCCTTTCTTTCTTTCCCTCGCCCTCCTCTTCCTTCCTTCCTTCCTTTCTTTCTTTCCCTCGCCTTCCTCTTCCTTCCTTCCTTCCTTTCTTTCTTTCCCTCGCCTTCCTCTTCCTTCCTTCCTTCCTTTCTTTCTTTCCCTCGCCTTCCTCTTCCTTCCTTCCTTCCTTTCTTTCTTTCCTCGCCTCTTCCTTCCTTCCTTCCTTTCTTTCTTCCCTCGCCTTCCTCTTTCTTCATTACTTCCTTTCTTTCTTTCCCTCGCCTTCCTCTTCCTTCCTTCCTTCCTTTCTTTCTTTCCCTCGCCTTCCTCTTCCTTCCTTCCTTCCTTTCTTTCCCTCGCCTTCCTCTTCCTTCCTTCCTTCCTTTCTTTCTTTCCCTCGCCTTCCTCTTCCTTCCTTCCTTCCTTCCTTTCTTTCCCTCGCCTTCCTCTTCCTTCCTTCCTTCCTTCCTTTCTTTCCCTCGCCTTCCTCTTCCTATCTTCCTGCCTTTCTTCTTTCCTTCCATTCTATCTTTCTTTATCTTCTGTCTATCTTTTTTCTTTCCTTCCTTCCTTCCTTTCTTTCTTTCCCTCGCCTTCCTCTTCCTATCTTCCTACCTTTCTTCCTTCCTTCCATTCTATCTTCCTTTATCTTCTCTCTATCCTTTTTCTTTCCTTCCTTCCTTCCTTCCTTCCTTCTTTTTTAATGATACAGTATATAAGAGTGACCTCCATTTCCACACTTGAATTACCATATCAGTTTTTGCTTTATCAAGAACCACTACTGCCCTGAATGTTAGACGGTAAGGTCTGTCAGGTTCAGGGAGAGGAAAGTCGCAAAGATGATTTTTCGGAAAGATAACCTGCAATGCAAAGAAAAGTTTAATTCTCGTTACAAAAGTTAAAATATAGCAGGAAGGGTTTGACTTTCTACTTTTAACAGACACTAGCGTAGGAAGGTCTGTGGTTTCTCGGAGGGTTGGCTGTAAACACGGAGAGGTGACTAACTTCCCTCGAGGATACACAAAACACGGGGAAGGTATATTTAACCACAGGCAGATATCAAGGAAAGGCGGCGGGCAGGGTCTCGGAAGGGTGACCGTATAACATAAACGGGTGGACTTCGATTCTCAAGAGGGCAGGTTCAAAGGGTTAAGAGAGGTCGTAAACTAATGAGAGGTTATTTTTTTTTGTTAGGAGAGAGCTTCGACACAAAATAGAGTATAAGAAACTGCTCTGAAATTTCCTGGAATCGCGTTGTGGGTTCAAAGCTTAATTAAGGGAGGTCGTAAACTATGGAGACATTTAATTTTTTTTGTTTGTTTGTTTGTTAGGGGAGAGCTTCGACCCAAAATAGAGTATAAAAACTGCTCTGAAACTTCTTGGAATCGCGTCAAATTGCACGAAACGAAGCATAAGAGGAGGACGTGGGTAAAAGTAGGATTAAGGGTTAAGGAGATCGTACAATAAGGAAAGGTTATTTTTTGTTAAAGGGAGAGCTTCGCATTGGTTCTTAGAGGGATGACCATAAACCATACTGGGCGGGACTTAATGTCTCTAGAGAGGGCGAACGAAAAAAAAAATAAGGTCAGACGCTCTACCCTCCCACCTCATCTATTTTAAAAGGGTAACTATTTCATGAGAGGTTAGTCGGGTTCCCATGGGTCCTTTCACGTTAATGGTACTCTGTTCAGGAGCAGCAAGTAGCGGGCTTATTTTCTTTAATATCGTTTTTTTTTTTTTTTTAACGCCCTTGAACTGTCTCCTTTGTTGTAAAAAAAAAAAACTAATCGAACTGTCAGTAGGCTCATAAAACTACCCGTGGAAATACTAAACCTCTAGGGAAGTCTAATCAAATGTAGGTGTGTTAGTCCCAGAATGTTTGAGAATATGGTGCAAAAGCCTTGTCGAACTGTGACTAGGCTACCCATGGATATACTAACACAGCCTCTACGAAAGCCTTATCAAATGTGAGAGCTAGGCTACCCATGGATATACTAACACAGCCTCTACGAAAGCCTTATCAAATGTGAGAGCTGGGCTACCCATGGATATACTAACACAGCCTCTACGAAAGCCTTATCAAATGTGAGAGCTAGGCTACCCATGGATATGCTAACACAGCCTCTACGAAAGCCTTATCAATTGTGAGGGCTAGGCTACCCATGGATATACTAACACAGCCTCTACGAAAGCCTTATCAATTGTGAGAGCTAGGCTACCCATGGATATACTAACACAGCCTCTACGAAAGCCTTATCAAATGCGAGTGCTAGGCTACCCATGGATATACTAACACAGCCTCTACGAAAGCCTTATCAAGTGTGAGTGTGTGAGCCCCGAGGTGTTTGAGAATTTGCACCTTTGTAAAATCGTTAAATATTTCTCTAGAGGGGGAACTCAGAAACTTAGAGGGATCGTAAAATTCTCTAGAGGGGGAACTGAAAAACTTAGAAACATCGTAAAATACTTCTCCATCAGACGGACTTAGGAAGGCTTAGGGAGACTTAAAGACTTAGAGAGATCGTAAATATATAAGTGGTTAATTTTTATACGAGGAAAAGAGCTTGACCCCAAAAATAAAGTTGCTCTGAAGCGTCTTGGAATCGATTCAAGATTGCATAAGACGAAAACGGGTTGAGGGGGCGAGGGTGGAAGAGGAGGTGGAGGGGAAAGTAGAGGAAAATAGAGAGAGGAGGACGAGGAGGAGGAGGAGGATGTATGTAGGGCGAGGATGGAAGAGGAGGAGGAGGAGGGGAAGGTAGAGGAAGATAGAGGAGGAGGAGGCCGAGGAGGAGGAGGAGGAGGAGGTATATAGGGCGAGGAAGATATAGAGGGAGGAAGAGGAGGATGAGGATGAGGGGGAGGTATATAGAGGGAGAAAGGGAAAGAAGATGAAGAAGAAAAAGGAAGACAGGTGTTGAGAAAAGAAAATGGAAAAAAAAAACATGCATGGAAAGAGAATTAAAAAAAAGTAAGAGGAGAAACAAAGAAGGGAAAAAAAGAGGAAGAGAAAAAAAGAGGAAGAGTAAAAGAAAGCAGAAAAGGAGAAAATATGAAGAGGACAAAAAGTAGATGAAGAGGAAAAGTTGAACAAAAGGAAAAGAACAAAAAAAATGAGGGGAAAGAAAATGGGAAAAGGGAAATAAAACACAAGGCAGGGAAAGGGAAAGGAAAGGAAAGGAAGGTATGGAAGAGAGAAAAGGAAAGAAAAATAAGAGGATAAAATAGTGTAAGGAAAGACAAGGAAGGATAGAAAGGCCAGAGGAGGAGAAGATGGCTGAAGGGAAGGGAAGGGAAGGGAAGGGAAGGGAAAGGAAGGGAAGGGAAGGGAAGGGAAGGGAAGGGAATGGATTGGAATGAAAGGGAAGGAAGGAAGGAAGGAATGGAATGGAAGGGAAGGGAAGAGAAGGGAAGGGAAGAGAAGGGAAGGGAATGGATTGGAATGAAAGGGAAGGGAAGGGAAGGGAAGGGAATGGATTGGAATGAAAGGGAAGGGAAGGGAAGGGAAGGGAAGGGAATGGAAGGGAAGGGAAGAGAAGGGAAGGGAAGAGAAGGGAAGGGAATGGATTGGAATGAAAGGGAAGGGAAGGGAAGGGAAGGGAAGGGAAAGGAAGGGAAGGGAAGGGAATGGAAAGGAATGGAAGGGAAGGGAAGAGAAGGGAAGGGAAGGGAAGGGAAGGGAAGGGAAGAGAAGGGAAGGGAAGGGAAGGGAAGGGACGGGAAGAAAGATAATGACAAAAAAAATAACTTGCAAGAAAAGAAAAATCATAATAAAAAAGTATGAAGTATGGAAGGCAGGAACGACCACATGAGGAGGAGAACGAAGGGAAGGGAAGGGAAGGGAAGGAAAGAGAGGAGGAGGAGAAAGAAAAATATGCCAGGAAAGAGAAGTGGGTAAAAAAAGAGTTTGGGTAGACAAAGAAGGGAGGGAGAAGTAGGGTGAATCTAAGGTGAGGTAAGGGAAGGGAGGGAATGGGAGGGAGGGAGGGAGGGAAGGCAGAGGTCAGAGAGAGGCTTGACCATAATCATGTCGTGAGGTTTTCTGAAAGCGTCGTGTCTGGAGCCGAAGACTTCCTCGCGAGGCGTTAGATCGTCTTTATGGCCCCGACGTTTCCAGCTCACTCGGCGGGCAGGGGGTGTGGCGGGCGGCGGGCGTAGGGCGGGGGGGGGGGGATGGGAAGCCTCGGGGATTACTCTGGGTCAGTGGAAAGGTCGTGATGGAGGGTCTTGTTATCGCAACCGCCGCCGCCGCCGCCGCCACGCCTTCTGTAGCCAGCGAGGGCTGTGTTGCCGCCCGGGGTGGTCTGAGCCTCCCTTGCGTGGGCGGAGGGGTGCTCGGCTCGTCCTGCTCCCCCCGTGCCGCCCCCTTGCCGCTCCCCCCGCCGTGTAGTGTTTGATAACTTATTCATGGCCGGCTGTTCCGTGGGCGTGCTGCCCCCGCTTGCTGCGGCGTGTTTCCGGGGCGGGCGCCTGGCGGGGGGCAGGGCGGAGGCGCTGGCGTGGCCGCTTCACGACAGGTGTTGGCGGAGGGGCGCCAGGTGCGGGCAGGTGTGCGGGGATGTGCCGGGCATTCATCGGGCACCTCACCTTTACTTTTACTTTCCCCGTGGCGTCGGGGGGCCGCCGCGTCGCCGCCCCGCCGTTGTCCAGGGTCACGGCGGGTCATTACCGGCGAGGTGCGCCGCGCGGCGCTCCGTGGGGCATAACTGTTCGCGGCTGCACCTGCCCTGCCCCGCGAAAACCTGTGCTGCTTCCCGGCGGCTGTGCACGGTGCACTATGCCCGGGGGCGGCCGCGCAGGGTTGTCGCTTCGTGCACACCGACAGGCTCCTGGACGCGCCTCGCCAGGCACGCCGAGGGCCGCCCCGGCAGCGTGTGCCGCTAACGAGAGACAAGTGTTCGCGGGGCGGGTCGTCAGCTGACGTGTGGAAAGTATTTTTTCTTGGTGGAGGCGAGTGTGGCACCGGGCAGCGGCGGGTGTTGCCGACGCGTGGGCCGCTCAATCCCGCAGCCCGTTGAAGTCCCCGGCCTGCTCGGCAGGAGTCGCCAAGTCGCTGTTCCACGAATATAATGTGTTTTGTTATTGAAATTGTTAAAATTAATTCATCTGGTAGGGAGTAATCGGGTGCGTGGGACGCAGGCTGTGTTGTGTAACGTGATGAGGACACACACGCGGAGAAACTCGACGCTGGGCGCCTGACGCAGCCTCTTGGTGTGGCCTCTGCCTGGCCTGCCGTCTGGGCTGGCTCAGTTGGCGACCTCCCGGCGGCGGACACGGACGCGGACGCGTACCTCTCGTCCAGCCTCGCCTCGCGGCCCCATCGCCCCGCCGGCCCGGGACACTGCCGCAGCGCCATGCCGCCCAGCGCACCGCGATAGTCACGTGACGCTGTCGCGCCTTCACGTCGCTACCTAGAAAATAAGAGTTAGTGGTGGAAAATCTATTGAGTGGGCGGGTCGCGGCTAATTCTGGGTGTGTCGTCAGCGGCACCGCCCCCGTCAGTGTGGTGGTGGCACGGCCGCGGCCTGGCACCCGCGCCGGGTATATTTAGTGGTGAGACAGAAGCCGTGAGGAAAGGAAGGAAGGCAGAGTAGGAAGGCGTTAGTGAGTGGCTGAGTGTTGTTAACAAGTGGTGCCCTCACAGCCATGGAGCAGTGCCTGGCGCGGCACTAGCGCGGCACACACTCACACGAGGTGCCTCGAGCCCCAGCCCGAGGAGGACCTCAACATGTCGGACACAGGGGGCGGATCCGCCACCTCACCCGCGCCCGGGATGTCGGACGGCGAGGGCGTGATGGTGGGGGCGCGCACCCCCTCGGCCTCGGGGACGTCGGGGCCGAGCAGGACCTCGCTGTCGGCCCCGGCGCCCACCACGACCATCAGCACCATCGCCGTGCAGTCCGGCAACACCAGGATCGTCCTCGCCCTGCTGCAGGTAGGCGCCGCGCCCCACTAACCCTCCCCCCACCCCTGCCCCCACCCCTGGAGCAAGGACGCCTGGCCCAGTAACACACACACTCACACACTCCCCTGTGGCGCCCCGTGTGGCCTGCTGGCGGCTTCTCCCCTCGGCAGTGCCGTAACCTGCAGGACGCCGGCCACCCAGCGGTGAGCCCCGCCGGCAGCCACACCCACCCACGCGGCGTCACGAGGAGCACACACACACACACACACACACGAGGCTGTGCATCACGCCTCAAACACTCCACAGCCGCGCTCCTAAAGGCTGAACAAATAAACCAAACACCAACACGATGACTACAGCCCCGAACACCCAGACGCCCTTAGTAACGCCTTCATGCTTGCCCCCTGACACCCCCTCCCCTGGCACCCCCCCCCTGACACCCCTCCCTTATTAACGCCTTGACATTAACTGCCACTCCTTTGCTCCCCCCCCCCCTCCCCCCACCCGGCTCCTTGTAACGCCTTGATTTATCCCTACCCCCTCCCATGACCTTCCCCTGCATCTCATCTGCCCCCTCCCCCCCTCCTTAAAAAGTCACGGCAGGCGCACTTACACCCGTCACCCCTCCGACACACCCTCCCCACCACCCTTCCTCTCCTCTCCCCGCTCTGCCCTTCACCCCACGACCCCCTGAGAGCCTAGACCGCAGCATCCGTACAGCATCTCACCCCTCCTCCCCTCACCCCTTTCTCACCCCTCTTTACAGCTTGTACCTCCCACCTGCGTTCCTCATGACAGCCTATAAACTCCCCTCTAACTATTGCTGCAACCCATGACTCCCCTTCTCCCCACCGCCCTTTGCATACCCTTTGTGACAGCCCATGACGCCCCCACTCCCGTCCCTTCTCTACCACCCCTTGCATACCCTTTGTGACAGCCCATGACCCCCACTCCCGTTCCTTCCCTACCGCCCCTTCCATACCCTTTGTGACAGCCCATGACTCCCCCACTCCCGTCCCTTCCCCACCATGCCCTTTGTGACAGCCCATGACACCCTTGCTAAAGCCTATACAAAGGACACTCAAGGCTCCGGGCAGCTCCTGAGTGTCGCCTCCTGCCGCGGGGTCGACGTGGCTCACGGCGGCTTTTGTTGTTATTTAAGTGACGGGTTATTTTAGTTACCCTTGTGTGTGTGTCCGTCGCTCACCTTGGCGGGCGGGGGCAGGTGCCTACGTGAGCAACACCTGGGGCTGGGGAGTGCTGGGGGACTAGGCTAGGGAGTGCATAAGGTGAGGGGGGCGGGAGAGTGCTGGGGGGCTTAAGCTGGGGGTATATATTGGTGCAGAAGGGGAGGTGTGGGGCTCTGGTGTTTACCTGAGCACACACCTGGGGCCGGGGGGTGCATAAGGTGAGGGGGGGCCGGAGGAGTGCTGGGGGGCTTAGACTGGGGGTATATATCGGTGCAGAAGCCATGGATGCAGATGGGAGGTGTGGGGCGCTGGTGTTTACTTAGGCGCATACCTCGGGCCGGGGGGTGCTGGGGGACTAGGCTGGGTGGTGCTGGGGGCTTAGGTTGGAGGTTGGAGATATGGGTGAAAAAGGGGAGGTGTGAGAGGCAGGTGTTTACTTGAGCGCACACCTGGGAGCGGGGGAGTGCTGGGGGCCAAGGCTGTGGGGTGCAATGGGTGGAAAGGGGGGGCAGGGGAGTGATGGGGTGGCCTAGACTTCGGGGTGCAGAAGGAAAGGAAAGGGAAGGTGTTTATGTGAGTTTACACCTGGGGCCGGGGAGTGCTGGGGTCCAAGGCTGGGGGGTGCAGAAGGAAGGGGGAGCAGGTGTTTACGTGAGTTTACACCTGGGGCCGGGGGGTGCAGAAGGTGAGGGGGGGCCGGGGAGTGCTGGGGGAGAGGGGGGTCGTGGGAGTGCTGGGGGTCCAAGGCTGGGGCGGTGCAAAAGGAAGGGGGAGAGGCAGGTGTTTACATGTGCTTACACCTGGGAGCGGGGGAGTGCTGGGGGCCAAGGCTGGGGGGTACAGGGGTAGAAAGGAGGCAGATTCATCCTCCAGGGTAGTAGAAATGAACTGTACTCCGGCACTTTCTCATACTGTGTTAATCTGTTGTGGGATTATGGGAGCGGCGAGTAGCAGGCTTTTTTTGTACTCTGTTGCCTTTGAACCGTGTCCTTTGATGTAAAAAAAAACAAAAAAAAAACGAGTAATTAAGTCTTTCAAATTGACGTGAATGAGTGTTACCTCGGTCTGATTGACTACAAAAAACACCAGATTCGCGTCTCAGTCCGCCACAAGAGGATGAATTTACTGACCAAATATTACGTTTAGTTGAGTCCTCCGTGTGGCGTGCCCAAGCTATTCCCGTTATTATTATTATTATTATTATTATTATTATTATTATTATTATTATTATTATTGGTGGTGTTGTTGTTGCCCTTGAAGTTGTTCGTCAGATTCTTTATTTTTCTCCGTTATCTTCTTCCTTTTCTTATTATATCTTGCCTTGTTATCTAGTAGGAGGAGGAGGAGGAGGAGGAGGAGAAGAGGAAGGAAATGATAAAGAACAAGATGATAAAAGACATCCTTCTCTCCTCCTCCTCCTCCTCCTCAACTCTAGTTTCCCTTCAAAACGCATAAATCTTTCCTCCTCCTCTTCCTCCTCCTCCTTCTCTTCCTAATACTACTACCACTACTACGAGGAGGAGGAGGAGTTGTAATAATAGTAGCAACAGCAGTAGCAGCAGTAGTAATAGAAGTAGTAGTAGTAGTAGTAGTAGTAGTTGTTGTTATTGTTGTAGCACAGGTCTCTAGCAACAGTTTCTCCTATCTCTATACGATCGAGGCTTGGCAGTGTTAGGGACGAGTGGGGCAGCATCCAGATGACGCGCTGCATTCTTAGAGAGAGAGAGAGAGAGAGAGAGAGAGAGAGAGAGAGAGAGAGAGAGAGAGAGAGAGAGAGTGGTGGGGGGGGGTCGACAAATGATTAGGCAGGTTGTAAAAAGAGATTGTTTTTATGAGACTAATTTTTATGCATTGCTTGTTATTGTATTTTGAAGACGTGCAGAGAGAGAGAGAGAGAGAGAGAGAGAGAGAGAGAGAGAGAGAGAGAGAGAGAGAGAGAGAGAGAGTTAATATAGATAGATAGGAGAGAGAAAGGATGGATAGGTCAAAGAGAAAGAGAGAGAGAGAGAGAGAGAGAGAGAGAGAGAGAGAGAGAGAGAGAGAGATAGTGAAAGATAGTTAGATAGATAGGAGAGAGAAAGGATAGATAGGTCAACAGAGAGAGAGAGAGAGAGAGAGAGAGAGAGAGAGAGAGAGAGAGAGAGAGAGAGAGAGAGAGAGAGAGAGAGAGAGAGAGAGATGGGGGGTTAAGATAGTGAAAGATAGTTAGATAGATAGGAGAGAGAAAGGATAGATAGCTCAAAATAGAGAGAGAGAGAGAGAGAGAGAGAGAGAGAGAGAGAGAGAGAGAGAGAGAGAGAGAGAGAGAGAGAGAGAGAGAGAGAGAGAGAGAGAGAGAGAGAGAGAGAGAGAGAGAGAGAGAGAGAGAGAGAGAGAGAGAGAGAGAGAGAGAGAGAGAGAGAGAGAGAGAGAGAGAGAGAGAGAGAGAGAGAGAGAGAGAGAGAGAGAGAGAGAGAGAGACGGGGGCGTAGACAAATAGAAAATGCAAATGTAGATAACAAAGGATGGAAGAGGAGATGAAATGAGAATGGGAAAAGAGGAAGAAAGGAAGAAAGAAAGAAGGAAAGAAAAAGAGAGAAGGAGAGAGAGAGAGAAGAGAGAGAAGGAGAGGAAAGAAAGGAGAGAGAGAGAGAGAGAGAGAGAGAGAGAGAGAGAGAGAGAGAGAGAGAGAGAGAGAGAGAGAGAGAGAGAGAGAGAGAGAGAGAGATAGTATTAGCAAGAGCAAGCAGTAAAAGATAGGAAGGGTTGCCAAAATGTGTGTGAGAGAGAGAGAGAGAGAGAGAGAGAGAGAGAGAGAGAGAGAGAGAGAGAGAGAGAGAGAGAGAGAGAGAGAGAGAGAGAGAGAGAGAGAGAGAGAGAGAGAAAAGAAAAAAGAGTAAAGAAGGAAGAGAAGGAGATGAAGGAGATAGGACAACCGGGAGGAGGAGAATGAGGAGGAGGAGGAGGAGGAGGAAGAAGGAGGAAGGAAGAGAAAGGAAGAGAAGGAGATGAAGGAGATAGGACAACTGGGAGGAGGAGAAGAAGAAGAAGGAAATGACAAGGACGAATAAAAGAGAAAGGAAGAGAAGCTGAAGGATATAGGACAGCCAGAAGGAGGAGGAGGAGGAGGAGGTGGAGGAGGTGGTGGTGGTGGTGGTGGTTGCCTGACACGACTTTAACATGGGAAGCGTAACACGGCCCCAGACGCTCTCACTTTTCTTCCACTTTTTTCCCTTGGGAGGAGGAGGAGGAGGAGGAGGAGGAGGAGGAGGAGGAGGAGGAGGAGGAGGAGGAGGAGGAGGGAGGATTGACGGACACCTTAAGAGAAGTGGGGGAATGGTGAGGTAAGAGGAGGAAGAAGAAGAAGAAGAAGAAGAAGCAGATGAAGAAGAAGAAAAAGAAGATGAAGAAGAAGAAAAGGAACACGCAAGAAAGGAAAGGAATGGATCAGAGAATAGAAAGTGGAGTTAAAGAAAAGGATAATAAAGTAATAGATAGACAGAAAGGAATAAAGAGAGGAATAGGAGGAGGAAGAGAAGTGAGGAAGAGAAAGGGGAGAAAAGAAAGAGAAAGGGAAACTAAAGAATCTGAATAACAAAGAAGAAAAGAACAGAAGGAAGGAAGGAAGGAGAGAAAGATGAGAAAATAAATAAAGATACAGAGAAGGAGAGAAGGAAGGAGAGAAAATGTAAGGAATAGGGAAGAAAAAGGAGGAGGAAGAAGAAGAAGAAGAGGAGGAGGAGGAGGAGGAGAAAAACTGACGTGATGAAGAGAGGAAAACTGTAGGTCATTGAAGGTCAGAGAGAGAGAGAGAGAGAGAGAGAGAGAGAGAGAGAGAGAGAGAGAGAGAGAGAGAGAGAGAGAGAGAGAGAACTAGACAAACATATATGAACAGACTGACAGTGTATACGCAACAACAGACAGAGAGAAACAGAAATTAACAGACAGACAGACGCTAACAGAGAGAGACAGACAGACAGACAGACAGGCAGAATGCAAGCAGGGTATTTAGGCGAAGCAGGCCAAGACAAGGAAAGGAAAGTTAGCAGGCAGGCAGGCAGGGAGGCAAGCAGTGAGAGGAAGGTTAGCAGGCAGATAGGATAGCTAGCAGAGGAAGTTTAGCAGGCAGATAGGAAAACTAGCAGAAGGAGGTTAGCAGGCAGATAGGAAAACTAGCAGAAGGAGGTTAGCAGGCAGATAGGAAAACTAGCAGAAGGAGGTTAGCAGGCAGATAGGAAAACTAGCAGAGGAAGGTTAGCAGGCAGATAGGAAAACTAGCAGAAGGAGGTTAGCAGGCAGATAGGAAAACTAGCAGAGGTAGGTTAGCAGGCAGATAGGATAGCTAGTAGAGGAAGGTTAGCAGGCAGATAGGATAGCTAGCAGAGGAAGGTTAGCAGGCAGATAGGATAGCTAGTAGAGGAAGGTTAGCAGGCAGATAGGATAGCTAGCAGAGGAAGGTTAGCAGGCAGATAGGATAGCTAGCAGAAGGAGGTTAGCAGGCAGATAGGAAAGCTAGCAGAGGTAGGTTAGCAAGCAGGCACTCAGGTATTTGCGTGCCTGGAGGAAGCAGCGGCCGGAGGTGGCACCGCTTGGCACTCGATCAACGCGGAAGGGAGGCAAAACAATCCGCTGACCGAGTATATTGAGCCGTGTGTGTGTGTGTGTGTGTGTGTGTGTGTGTGTGAGTGTGTGTGTGTGTGTGTGTGTGTTATCGTCATCTATGTATCGATGTTTTTTTTTTCCTTATCTGTATCTCTCTTATATGTGTTAGTATGTTGTTGTTGTTGTTGTTGTGTCCGTGAGTGAGGTATAATGATTTGAGATATAGAGATAGAGAGATTGAGAGACGGCATTAGAGTAGTGACTTTCTATATTGCTTTCCTCTAATTCATACCCTTCAAAGCACAGCGCCGTCGTGTGTGAGTGTTAAATTGGGTTGTATGAATGTGAAAAATAAACCTTGTATTGATAAGTTCCAGCGTTCTCGAGGTTAGTAAGAAAGGTTGTATTGAGTCGGTCATTAATATCGCTATCACGTGTCTTCCGCGGATAGTTAAGAATGCTGTGTCATATCTCTTTTATCTCTGTGTTAAGAAGCTGTGTTATCTTTGCCATCGTCATCATTTGCGCCCTCATCATCATTGCCATCGTCACATCATCACCAGTCATCCTCGTCATCGCCATATCTTGCCACCCGGAGATAGAAATGAAACCAATATCTCTTTTTATCTCTGTGTTAAGAAGCTGTGTTATCTTTGTCAGCATCGTCACTAGCGCCCTCATCATCATTGTCATCGTCACCTATCATCATCAGTTATCCTCGTTATCGCCATCTCTTGCCACCCGGAGATAGAAATGAAACTCGTATCTGTTTTATCTCTGTGTTAAGAAGCTGTGTTATCTTTGTCATCGTCGTCATTAGCGCCCTCATCATCATTGCCATCGTCACATCATCATCAGCCATCCTCGTCATCGCCATATCTTGCCACCCGGAGATAGAAATGAAACTCGTATCTGTTTTATCTCTGTGTTAATAAGCTCTTTTTATCTGTGTTTTTGAGGTGTGTTGTCTCTCCTATCATCGCCACCATCTCCATTATCCTTATCCAAGAACACATATTTGACAAGGCTTTCGTAGGAGTTGTGGGCATTTCCAGGGATAGTTTTATGACCCTAGTGGTAGTCTGACCCTTCTTCTGTACCATGAACCTAAAGAAACACATATTTGACAAGGCTTTCGTAGGAGTTGTGGGCATTTCCAGGGATAGTTTTATGACCCTGGTGGTAGTCTGACCCTTCCTCTGTACCGTGAACCTAAAGAAACACATATTTGACAAGGCTTTCGTAGGAGTTGCGGGCATTTCAGGATAGTTTTATGACCCTGGTGGTAGTCTGACCCTTCCTCTGTACCATGAACCTAAAGAAACACATATTTGACAAGGCTTTCGTAGGAGTTGCGGGCATTTCCAGGGATAGTTTTATGACCCTGGTGGTAGTCTGACCCTTCCTCTGTACCATGAACCTAAAGAAACACATATTTGACAAGGCTTTCGTAGGAGTTGTGGGCATTTCCAGGGATAGTTTTATGACCCTGGTGGTAGTGTGAGTCTTCTTCTGTACCGTGAACCTGAAGAAACACTCATTAGAACCCGACTGACCCCCTCTTTGACCTTTAGAAATAGGTGATGTGAGAAGCGAAAGTTTCTTATAATACTAACCTTACAGTCGGTCATAGTATAGCCAAGAACTTGCGTCGTCTTCTGTTTCTAAGCGATTCTGGGAAAGCCCACAACAAAACGGTATTCTGAGACACTCCCGCCTCTCAAATCACCTAAGTAACTCCAAAGGCCGAAAAGGGGTTCTAACAAGTCTTTCTTCACATTCATGGTACAGAAGAAAGGTCAAACTACCAGCAGGGTCATATAACTACCCCTGGAAATGCCCGCAACTCCCACGAAAGCCTTGTCAGATGTGTGTTGCTTGGGCGGGGAAATGTGCAAGAGTGTGGCACCTGATGTGGCGTGACAGGTGGCCGGGGTTGCAGCGGGGCAGCGGGGCGCCTCAGAGAGTAGAGTTTGCGGTGCCCTGCCAACAATGCGTGTAGGGAGGGATGGAAAGGGAGGGAGGGAGTGTAGGAAAAGTCATTTATCAGTACTTAAACACCTACACACACACACACACACACACACACACACACACACACACACACACACACACACACACACACACACACACTAATGATGGCTTGGCGGCGGCTGCTGTAAGGAAATAGGTCTCGATAAGTGTCTGAACGAGGGCCAGAAGGAAGTGAAGCTAAATCAGACTCTGGGAGGCTTGAAGCTGAATGAGGAAAACAAGAAAAGAAAGGAGGATTATTTAGCCTGAGCGAGTGCCAGAGAAACAGGGAAGGGAAAAAGTGTGTCGATTGGTATGTAAACGAGTCAGGATGAAGTGTAGCGAGGTTAGATTCTGGGTTAAACTTGAAGGGGAAAAAGAAGAAAAGTTGGAGGTTTTGAATGGAGTGAATGGTTTTGAATGAAGACCCAAAAAAGAGTGAAGGAAAAAGTGACTCCATTGGTATCTAAACAAGACCCTGAATGAGGTGTAGCGAGGTTAGATTCTGGGTTAAACTTGAAGGGGAAAAAGAAGAAAAGTTGGATGGCTTGAATGGAGTGAATGCTACTGAATGAAGACCAGAAAAGAGTGAAGGAAAAAGTGCCTCCATTGTTATCTAAACGAGAGCCTGAATGAAGTGTAGCGAGGTTAGATTCTGGGTTAAACTTGAAGGAGAAAAAGAAGAGAAGTTGGAGGTTTTGAATGGAGTGAATGCTACTGAATGAACACCAAAAAAGAGTGGAGGAAAAAGTGCCTCCATTGGTATCTAAACAAGACCCTGAATGAGGTGTAGCGAAGTTAGATTCTGGGTTAAACTTGAAGGGGAAAAACAAGAAAAGTTGGAGGTTTTGAATGGAGTGAATGCTACTGAATGAACACCAGAAAAGAGTGAAGGAAAAAGTGCCTCCATTGGTATCTAAACAAGACCCTGAATGAAGTGTGGCGAGGTTAGATTCTAGGTTAAACTTGAAGGAGGAAAAGAAGAAAAGTTGGATGGTTTGAATGGAGTGAATGCTACTGAACGAAGACCCAAAAAGAGTGAAGGAAAAAGTGCCTCCATTGGTATCTAAACAAGACCCTGAATGAAGTGTTGCCAAGTCAGGCTTCGGGTTGAATCTAAAGAAGAAAAACCAGAGAAGTGTTTGTAAGCCCTGATTTTTTTTTATGGAATTATACCTTTAGTTACCTCAGCCATGTCGAACTATCACTAGGCTCATACAACTACCCATGGAAATACTAACACAATCTCTACGAAAGCCTTATCAAACGTTAATGTGTAAGTCTCGAAATGTCTAAGAATACGACCTCTTAGTTACCCCAGCTTACCTGTCGTTGATGTCTACAGGTAGCCAATCACACCTCTCCTTCCGAAACTGACCTCTCTTTCGGCCACCTCTTTTTTTTTTTTATAGGAGCAGCGAGTAGCGGGCTTTTTTTTTTATTATTGTTTCCTTTTTTTTGTGTGCCCTTGAGCTGTCTCCTTTGTTGTAAAAAAAAAAGATAAAAAAAAACATGGAAGGACACTGGGGTCGTTTGCCGTGTGTGAAATCCCCGAATTGTTGAGATTATGACCCGCTGTTAGTTGCTTGCCATTTCATTCTTTTCCTTCCCATTTTTCTTTCTTTTTCTCCTATCGTTTGTATTAACATCATCTCTACATTTTCTCATTTAAATTATTCTTTCTTTTTTGTGGTGGACTATTTCATGTTTTTTTTCCAGCTCTCCCGCTCCCCTTCTCCTTCCATCCCCTCTCCACCCTTCCACCCCCGTGCCTTAAAATAGAGATCCACAAGCACTCACAGGAAAGAGGACGCGTAAAAGTGACTCCGTTTATCATATGAGAAGTAATACCAATCTTGCCTCGGGACGAACGGTCGAGGCAGAGTGACTGGGTAGTTACCTCGGCTTACCTCTCATAGATTAACCGTGCCAGCAATATTTTACGAGTCAGCTTATAAGGAAGGATTGTTATGGTGTTTCATTGTGTCCTTGTCGATGAAGAAGAAGCGTGTTGCAAGCATTAGTCTTTTCTTATGCCTTTTATTAATCCCTGTACTTTCTCGTTTTTTCCCCTTTCCTCCTCTATCTCCTCCTTTCTCCCTTCTTTATTTTCCTTTCGTTTTCTTTTTGCTCATAACTGTATTGATTTTATGTATGATAGGTGACAAGACTGAATGAAAACACCGTGAGAGAGAGAGAGAGAGAGAGAGAGAGAGAGAGAGAGAGAGAGAGAGAGAGAGAGAAACTCATACACCCTGAGACTAGCTAATGCAGACGAAATCACAGCTTGCAAGACTTGAGAAAAAAAAAAAATCGAAGAAAAACGTTAATCTTGAATTCATAACCAAAACTAATGATGTCTAAGTAGTAACAAGGAATGCATCACCACCACCATCACCACCATCACCACCACCATCACCACCATCACCACCACCATCACCACCACCAAAACGACCCCATCACCACAACCACCCACACAAACACACATCTTCATCACACACCATCACCAAAACACTACCACCACCGCCACTACCACACCACCACCACCACCAAAATATAGGCCTCCCCACCACCATCACCACCACCACCACCAACAACAACAACCCCCCCACCACCACCACGACACACAAGCACACCAAAACACACCCTCCTCCCCACCAACACCCCCCATCCCCCCCACCACCCCCATCACCACGGAGGGGGGTCGGGAGGGAGAGGGGTGACTAGGCCATTATTCAAGACTCGGAGGCTGCGGCATATAAGGCGTGTGGGCGACCCTTCATATTAATAGCACGGGCCGAGGCGGGATTAGAGTCATGGGCTGGGTGTTGGGTGTCCACGGGGGGAGGGGGGAAGAAGGGGGGGAGGGAAGGGGTGTTAGTTTAGAGGACAAGTTACGTGTGTGTGTGTGTGTGTGTCGGTGTGTGATGGTGGTGGGGGGGACTGAGAGAGGGAGGAGGAGGGAGGGAAAGGGAGCGTATGAAGGGAGGGAGAATAAGAATTGTAGGAGGAAGTAAAAGAAAGGAAGAATAAGGTTTGTGAAAGAAGGAAAGGGAGGGCAAAAGGAAAGGAATGAATAGATGAACAAGGAAGGAAGGGAAGCTGGGGATAGATAGAAGGGAAGAAAGGGAGGAAAGAAGAAGGGAAGGTTGCGTTGTGTTAGTGGTGGTGTTGATGGTGGTGATGGAGGTGTGTTTGGGAACGATGGAGTACACAGAGGAGGAATGGTGTTGATGGTGTAGGGATAGAGGTGGAGGTGATGGTGATGGGGTGAGGATAGTGGTGATGATGGTGGTTGTGGTGATGGTGATGGTGGTTGACACGAAGGACTACACTGGAATGGGTGATGGGGGTAGTTGATGGTGATGGTGATGATGGTGATGATGGTGAAGGTGATGGAGATGCAGAGACGGTGAGCTACACTTGAAGGTAGTAGTGTGTTAATGTGGGTGATAGTGATGGTGATGATGGTGGTGATGGTGATGGTTGGAAGAATTACAAGTATACGTGGTGATGATGGTGATGTCAAGGATGGCAGTGGAGGTGATGATGGTGGTGATGGTAGTAGTAGTAGTAGTAGTAGTAGTAGTAGTAGTAGTAGTAGAAGGAGGAGGAAGAATGAGATGGAAATTGAAAGAAAGAAAAGAAAAATGAGGAAAGGAACAGAGAGAGAGAGGGTTTTAAGACAGCCCACCCCACTGCATACTAACACCACATCACAGGAGGAAGGTGTGGCAAGAACCAGATCTCGGACGAAAAAAAAAAAAGAAGAGGGAAAAGAGTAATGAAGGAAAAGGAAAAGGATGATAAAGAAGGGAAGGGAAAGGTAAGGTAAAAGAAAGTTAAAGAAAAAGAAGAAAAAGAGGAAGAAATAATGTAAAATGTAAAAATGAAATAAAAATGAAAAAAAGTAAATATGAAGAGGAAAAAAAGGAAAGAGTATGATTAAAGAAAAAGATGAAATTAGACAAAAAAAAAGTTTAGCAAAAAGTAAAAAAAAAATCACTCCCACTGCCTTTCTCTCCCCTCCATCTTTCTCTCCCCTCCGCCTTTCTCTCCCCTCCATCTTTCTCTCCCCTCCATCTTTCTCTCCCCTCCATCTTTCTCTCCCCTCCATCTTTCTCTCCCCTCCGACTTTCTCTCCCCTCCATCTTTCTCTCCCCTCCATCTTTCTCTCCCCTCCATCTTTCTCTCCCCTCCATCTTTCTCTCCCCTCCATCTTTCTCTCCCCTCCGCCTTTCTCTCCCCTCCATCTTTCTCTCCCCTCCATCTTTCTCTCCCCTCCATCTTTCTCTCCCCTCCATCTTTCTCTCCCCTCCATCTTTCTCTCCCCTCCATCTTTCTCTCCCCTCCATCTTTCTCTCCCCTCCGCCTTTCTCTCCCCTCCATCTTTCTCTCCCTCCATCTTTCTCTCCCTCCATCTTCTCTCCCCTCCATCTTTCTCCCTCCATCTTTCTCTCCCTCCATCTTTCTCTCCCCTCCATCTCTCTCCTCTTTCTCTCCTCTCCGTCTTTCTCTCCCCTCCATCTTTCCCTCCCCTCCATCTTTCTCTCCCCTCCATCTTTCTCTCCCCTCCGCCTTTCTCTCCCCTCTGCCTTTCTCTCCCCTCCGCCTTTCTCTCCCCTCCATCTTTCTCTCCCCTCCATCTTTCTCTCCCCTCCGCCTTTCTCTCCCCTCCATCTTTCTCTCCCCTCCATCTTTCTCTCCCCTCCGCCTTTCTCTCCCCTCCATCTTTCTCTCCTCCATCTTTCTCTCCGCCTTTCTCTCCCTCCATCTTTCTCCCCTCCGCCTTTCTCTCCCCTCCATCTTTCTCTCCCCTCCGCCTTTCTCTCCCCTCCATCTTTCTCTCCACTCCCTCTTTCTCTCCCTCCATCTTTCTCTCCCTCCATCTTTCTCTCCCTCCATCTTTCTCTCCCCTCCATCTTTCTCTCCCCTCCGCCTTTCTCGCCCCTCCATCTTTCTCTCCCCTCCTTCTTTCTCTCCCCTCCATCTTTCTCTCCCCTCCATCTTTCTCTCCCCTCCGCCTTTCTCTCCCCTCCATCTTTCTCTCCCCTCCGCCTTTCTCTCCCCTCCATCTTTCTCTCACCTCCGCCTGTCTCTCCCTCCATCTTTCTCCCCTCCGCCTTTCTCCCCTCCATCTTTCTCTCCCCTCCGCCTTTCTCTCCGCCTTTCTCTCCCTCCATCTTTCTTTCTCTCCCCTCCATCTTTCTCTCCCCTCCATCTTTCTCTCCCCTCCGCCTTTCTCTCCCCTCCACCTTTCTCTCCCCTCTGCCTTTCTCTCCCTCCATCTTTCTCTCCCTCCATCTTTCTCTCCCATCCATCTTTCTCTCCCCTCCGCCTTTCTCTCCCCTCCATCTTTCTCTCCCCTCCGCCTTTCTCTCCCCTCCACCTTTCTCTCCCCTCTGCCTTTCTCTCCCCTCCATCTTTCTCTCCCCTCTACCTTTCTCTCCCCTCCGCTTTTCTCTCCATTTCTCTCCCTTTTCCCTCTTTCCCTTTCTGCCATTTCCCTCTTCATCCACCTCCCCTTACCTCCCCTTTCTTCACTATTCACTTCACTCACCGTCCTCCCTCCCTGCCTCCCTCCCTCACTCACTCACTCACTCAATGAATAACCGCCTGCCACACACTCTTAGAAGGTAAAGTTAGTAAATATAACAGAGGAGTGGAGGAGAGAGAGAGAGAGAGAGAGAGAGAGAGAGAGAGAGAGAGAGAGAGAGTGTGTGTGTGTGTGTGTGTGTGTGTGTGTCTCCAAGCAAAATACTATCTGGGTGACAAAAAAAAAACTTCTCTGTGGCATCACACACACACACACACACACACACACACACACACACATACACGCACATACACGCACATACACACACACACACACACTGGCACAGATACCTCTCTCTCTGCGATAACTAACCAGGATGTATGTGTGTGTGTGTGTGTGTGTGTGTGTGTGTGTGTGTGTGCTCAATACCCTCTCTGTCCTCGCTATTATCAGAAGCAGGCGTCACTCAATTCCCCCTCCATCTCTCTCCCCCTCTTTCTCTCCCCACTCCCTCCCCTTTCTCCTCCCTTTTCCCCTTCCTTCTCTTCTCCTTCTCCCTCCCCTCCCTCTCTTTCTCTCCCCTCTCTCTCCCCTTTCTCCTTCCTTTTCCCCTTCCTTCTCTGCTCCTCCCCTCCCTCTCTCCCCTTTTTGTCTCCCCTCCTCTCTCCTCCCTTTCCCCTTTCTCCCTTCTCTTCTCCTTCTCCCCCTCTTTCTCTCCCCTCTCTCTCCCCTCCCTTTCCCCTTTCTCCCTTCCTTCTCTGCTCCTCCCCCCTCTCCCTCTCTTTATCTCCCCTCCTCTTTCCTCCCTTTCCTCTTTCTCCCTTCCTTCTCTTCTCCTTCTCCCCCTCCCCCTCTTTCTCTCCCCTCTCTCTCCCCTTTCTCCTCCTCCTCTCATCTCTTCTCCCCTCCCCTCACATTCCTCCCTCTTCCACATCCCTCACGTCCCTCCCCATTTACTTCTCTTCCCTTACCTCCCCTCTCCCCTCTCTCCCCTTCTTCCTCCCTTCCTCTTCCGTTACCTCACCTCCCTCTTTTTCTTTCTTCCCATCTCCCTTTCATTCACCTTCTCTCCCTTCCCTCTGTCTCTTCCCTCCCTCCCTCTTCATTCACCTTCTCTCCCCTCCCTCTCCCCTCCCTTTCCTGTCTTTCTCTCCCATCATCTCCTTCCCTCACTTCCCTTCCCCTCTCTTTCCGTCCCTTTCCCCTTCCCTCCCTCTCTTCTTTCCTTTTTCTTCCTTAACCTCCTCTTTCCTCACCTTCCTTCTTACCTCCCTCTACTTTCCCTCCTTCCTCCTCTTCCTCACCCCTCCCCTCCCTCTACCGCCTCACCTCCCTCCCTCTCTCTCTCTCCCTCCCTCACTTCTCTTCCCCTTCCTCCCTCTCAGATGATTATTTCTTTCCTTCTTTTTATTCCTGTTTTCCTTCTCCTCCTGTTTCATTATTTTCCGTTTTTTTATCTTTTATTTTCCTTCATCTTTTTCCTATCCTTTTCCCTTCTACTTTTTCCCCTACTTTTCTCCTTGTTTTTTTCCTTGTTTTTTTTTCTTTGCCGTTTTTCTTTTTTTTCCCTTTTTCTTCTATTTCCCTCCCTTCCCTTTCTTTCCTTCACCTCCTTTCCCTCCCTTACCTTTCTTTCCCTTCTCCCTCCCTCCCTCACTTCCCTTTCTTTCCCTTACCTCCTTTCCCTCCCTTCCCTTTCTTTCCCTTATTCTCCCTCCCTCCCTCTTCCCTTTCTTTCCCTCACCTCCCTCTCCCTCCCTTCCCTTTCTTTCCCTCACCTCCTTTCCCTCCCTTACCTTTCTTTCCCTTCTCCCTCCCTCCATCCCTCACTTCCCTTTCTTTCCCTTACCTCCTTTCCCTCCCTTCCCTTTCTTTCCCTTATTCTCCCTCCCTCCCTCTTCCCTTTCTTTCCCTCATCTCCCCTCCCTCCCTCCCGTCCATCTTCTGTCACTCCCTTCCCATAGTTTACGCATTCCTTTCCGTCACCTGTCACGGCTCCATTCTCCACTTTAGGCATATCCTCCCTTTTTTTCCCTTTTTTCCCTTTTCCTCTTTTCTCTTACCTCCATACACCGTCTCCTGTTTCTCCATCCCTTCATTTTCCTTTATTTTCCTAGTTTTTTCCCTTCTCTTACCTCCATACACCGTCTCCTGTTTCTTTATCCCTTCATTTTCCTTTATTTTCCTTGTTTTTTCCCTTTTCCTACCTTCCCTTACCTCCATACACCGTCTCCTGTTTCCTCACCCCTTCATTTTCCTTTATTTTTCCTTGTTTTCCCTTTTCCTCCCTTCTCTTGCCTCCATACACCGTCTCCTGTTTCTCCATCCCTTCATTTTCCTTTATTTTTCCTTGTTTTCCCTTTTCCTCCCTTCCCTTACCTCCATACACCGTCTCCTGTTTCCTCATCCCTTCATTTACCTTTATTTTTCCTTACTTTCCTTCCATCTCTATCTCGCCATCTTCTGTCTTTCCTCTCTTTTATTTTATTCCATCTCCTTCCTTTCTTCCTTCTATCCATCTCCAACCTTCCCTCTTCCCCTTCTCCCTTTTATTTCTTGCCTTCTTTATTCCCTTCTATCAATCATCTTTCTCCTTCTTCCTTCCTCTATTCCTTCCTTCCCTTCTCTCCCTTCCTTCCTTCTTTCCTTTAGTCTCCCTTCTTAACTCTCCCTGCCATCCTTGTATACTCCCATCAACACTCCTCTCCCTTTTTCCCTCCCTTCCTCCCTCCTGCCTCCCTCACTCACTCACTCACTCACTCACTCACTCACTCCTGCCTCCCTCCCTCACTCACTCACTCCCGCCCTTCAAAGAGACTTACCCGCCCACGCCGCCCACCTGGAACCAATTAAACATCAGCCAATATCCGTGTGTGTGTGTGTGTGTGTGTGTGTGTGTGTGTGTGTGTGTGTGTGTGTGTGTGTGTGTGTGTGTGGGAAGGACATTTAATTTATCGTTTTTTTTTTTTATAAATGAGAAATGAAAAAAAGAAAAACAACTCCTGGAAAAATAAAATGTAAGGAATGAGAAAATAATTGATAGATTTTGATAACGAACCAAAAAAAAAAAAAAAGAAAAAAAAGCTTGTGATGAAAAAGAGGAAGAATAATACGAAATAAAACAAATAAAAGATAGATAGATAGATACATACATACATACATACATACAAGAGAGATAAAGATATGCACAAATAAAATTAAAGAAACATCGATACATAGATGACGATAACTCACACACACACACACACACACACACACACACACACACACACACACACACACACGGGCACAGCAGGAGGAGGAGAGAGAAGGTAAAAATAGCGGCCGGGACACATATTCTCGACCCTCTTGGCACAAACAAATTCTCCAACTCGATTCTGTCTCTCAGGAGGTGCGAAGCCAGGTAGAGGAGGAGGAGGAGGAGGAGGAGGAGGACATGTAGAAGAAATGAAAAGAGGGGAGAACAGTAGAAGTTGTAAAAGAAATAGAGGATAAAGATTAGTAGGATGGCGAACTTAGAAGAAATGAAAAGAGAAGAAGAGGAGGAGGAAAAGGAAGTGTTGAAGAAATGAAGAAAGGAGGAGGAGGAGGAGGAGGAGGAAACAGAAAGAAGAAAAGGGGAGGAAGAAGAAATATGGAAGAAATGTACAGAGAAGAAAGAAGGAGAAGGAGGAAGAGGAGGAGAAGGAAACGGGAAAAGGGGAAAGACGAAAAGGGTGAGGAGGAAGAAATATATAAAAAGTGAAGAGAAAGGAGGAGGAAGAGGAGGAAACAGAAAGAATAAAAAGGGGAGGAAGAAGAAAGATAGAAGAAAGAAGGAGGAGGAGGAGGAGGAGGAGGAGAAGGAAACGGGAAAAAGGGAAAGAAGAAAAAGGTGATGAGGAAGAAATATATAAAAAATGAAGAAGAGAAAGGAGGAGGAGGAGGAGGAAACAAAAGAAAGGGAAAGAGGATAAAGAAAGAGCTGGAAATATGGAAATGAAAAGAGGAAAGAGTGGAAGGATTAGGAACACATTAGAAAAGGAAAGATAAAAAAGGGGAGCAGAAGGAAACGAGAAAAGTAGAAAAAAAAGGAATAGGAGAAAATATAAAAGAAATGGGAATAGGAGAAAACAGTAATAGAAGGAGGAAATAGAAAAGAAAGAAAAGAGGAGGAGAAGGAGGAGGAGGAGAAGAAAATCCAGGAAAAGGAAAGAGGAGAAATGAGAAGAAAATATAGAAGAAATAAGAGAGGAGAGAGAGGAAGAGAAGGAGGACAAGAAACAGAGATAAAGAGGATGGAGAAGGAAGGAAAACATGAAAAGATAACAAAGGGAGAAAGAGGAAGTAGGGACCGGATAGGGAGAGATACGTGATGGAGAATGTCGAGGAAGATTTAGGAGAGGAGTAGATGGGAGTAGATGGGAGTAGATGGAATAGCAGGAAAGAAAGGAGAAGGAGAAATGAACGATAAAAGGGCAGAAGACGAAAGAGACATAGAAGGTAAAGAGAAAGGAGGAGAGATAAGAAGAAGAAGGAGAGGAAAACAAAAAGAAAGAAGAAACTGATTGAAGGAAGTAGATTAGTATTTCTTTCTTTCTTCCCTTCCCTTCCTTCCCCATCCTCCCTTCTCCTCCATTCCTTCCTTTCCTTCTCTCCCCTTCTTCGTTTTTGCCCCCCTCTCTTCTTCTTCCGAGTCTTGTCTTGCCACCGAAACGGGAAAATAAAGATAAAAACAAATAAACAAGCAGATAGATAGATAGATAGATAGATAGGAGCAGTAAGTAGCGGGCTTATTTAATATATTTTTCTGTACGCCTTTGAACTGTCTCCTTAGCTGTAAAAAAAATAAAGAAAGAAAGAAAGAAAGAAAGAAAGAAAGAAAGAAAGAAAGAAAGAAAGAAAAAAAAAAAACTGTCACAACCCCGGACCACACAAGGAAAAGAAGAGGAGGACGAGGAGGAGGAGGAGGAGGAGGAGGAGGAGGAAGAGGAGGAGGAGGAGGAGGTCAGCATGAACAAGCACACCGTTGTACAAGTCACCTCCCCATCACCCCCTCCCCCCCCCGCCCCTTCCCCCCCTCCCCAGCAGAAGCCATCAATCGTTGTGTTGTTAGCCCCCCTGAGAGTGGACAGCACCCCCCTCCCCCCCCCCGTCCCCCCCACCCCCCCTGACTCAGCTCACGGGCCTGCTGGTTGACTCATCCTCGTCCACCCCGATGCAAATGGGACACAGACTCACTAGTGTTTTTTATTGGATTTATTTATTTATTTATTTATTTATTTTTTTTTTTTTTTGCGTGTAATTCTGTGACTATTTTTTTTTTTTTCGTTGATTTGTTTTTTGGTTTTATTTATCTTTATTCGAGTTTCTTATTTGATTCGCCCCTGTCCACCCAGCAGTGAGTGAATGGGTACCAGGTATTAATCGGGGGTTGTGTCCCGTCTCTTGGGGTCTGTTGCCTTCTCCTATAATTCCTTCCCCTCCTGTCTCTCTCCGGCATATGACCACAGATGTTGCGCCGACTAAACGAAACTTTCCCTTCTCCTATAATTCCTTCCCCTTCTGTCTCTCTCCGGCATATGACCACAGATGTTGCGCCGACTAAACGAAACTTTCCCTTCTCCTATAATTCCTTCCCCTCCTGTCTCTCTCCGGCATATGACCACAGATGTTGCGCCGACTAAACGAAACTTTCCCTTCTATAATTCCTTCCCCTCCTGTCTCTCTCCGGCATATGACCACAGATGTTGCGCCGACTAAACGAAACTTTCCCTTCTATAATTCCTTCCCCTCCTGTCTCTCTCCGGCATATGACCACAGATGTTGCGCCGACTAAACGAAACTTTCCCTTCTCCTATAATTCCTTCCCCTTCTGTCTCTCTCCGGCATATGACCACAGATGTTGCGCCGACTAAACGAAACTTTCCAACTTTCTTGTTTGATTTATTTGATTTCCTGTCCCATATTTTTTTTATTTGATTATTTGACTTCTTTTTATTATTATTATTATTATTTTTTTTTTTTTACGTTTCGGCCTTTACCTCTGTTATACTTCATGATGGGGGCTGTTAGTGGCGCAGGCAAGTGTTTTATAATGGCCCCATGTTGCTTGGCTCATTCTGCCTCCCGGAGCTCCACTAAGTTCTATTTTGAAAGTTTCGCTCGAACTCATTTCAATGGATTAGCCGAGGCAGGGAAAGCTCTTCAGGCGACAGTCCTCCTTCCAAGACCCAGACGGAGCATCGGGCGGCCAGGCATACACCACTAATGAAGGGAACACGCAATCTGAACCTGCCAGACGGACGATGATCTATGCTAACCAGGCCCCGCTAAGTGACCGCCTTACGACCCAGGGACACGCTAGCTGCTGGTGTGGTGCTGGTGGTGGTGGTGGTGTTGGTGCTGGTGGTGGTGTCGGTGGTGGTGGTGCTGGTGGTGTTGTTGTTGTTGTTGTTGTTGTTGGTGGTGGTGGTGGTGGTGTTGTTGTTGTTGTTGTTGTTGGTGGTGGTGGTGGTGGTGTTGTTGTTGGTGGTGGTGGTGATGGTGATGTTGGCGTTACTTATTAATGGTGTTGATGGAGGTGATGATGAGGGTGTTGTGCTGTTTTTTTTTCTTTATTTTTCTTTTCTTTCTTTTATTTCATTCCTCCTTTTCTCAAACCGTCATTTTTTCTACATCTTTTTTTCATTCCACACATTTTTTGTTCATTTCTTCCTTCATTTGCTTCTTCTCCTTCATTTTTTGCTTCTTTCCTTCCTCCATTCCTTGCTTCATTTTTCACCCCTATATCAATCCTCATATTTTTTTATTAATTTATCTTAGACATCAAACAAAACATTCCTCTTTCCCTTTCCGTGTCAACCTAAACAGGCTTTGATAATGGCATTTAAATTCGCCGCAACAACAAGATCGTAAATTCTAGGCATAAAAGATGAACAGGAGTCAGGCCTTCACGACCTCAACACAATGAACACAAACACACAAACACACAAACAGAAGCATTGAGAGTCTATGCGTCAGGGAACAAAAATGGAGAAGCTGTTTTAAGTTTTGTGTCGGGAGGGAAGAGGAAGGGGAAGATGAAAGAAGAGAGTGAAGGGAGAAGGAAGGAGGAAGATGAAGGAAATTAAAAAGAAGAAGGGTTTAAAATATTGGGGGAGAGAAAGGGAGAAGGGAGGGAATAGGAAATGATCACGCAGGAGAGTTTTAATTTTGGGGAGAGGGAGGAGAGAAGGGAAGGGAATTTTAATGAAGGAGAGTTTCAATTTTGGCGGGAGAGGGAGAGAAGGGAAGGGAAAGGGAGAAGGGAAGGGAAGGGAAGGGAAGGGAGTTATAAAGGAGAGTATAATTTTGGAGGGAGAGAGGGAGAGAGAAGGGAGAAAGGAAGGGAGCTATCATGGAGGAAGGTTTTAAAATTTTGGAGGGAGAGAGGGAGAGAGAAGGGAGAAAGGGTTAAAGGAAGGGAGTTATCATGGAGGAGGGTTTTAAAATTTTGGAGGGAGAGAGGGAGAGAGAAGGGAGAAAGGGTTGAAGGAAGGGAGTTATCATGGAGGAGGGTTTTAAAATTTTGGAGGGAGAGAGGGAGAGAGAAGGGAGAAAGAGATAAAGGAAGGGAGTTAGCATGGAGGAGGGTTTTAAAATTTTGGAGAGCGAGAGAGAAGGGAGAAAGAGATTAAGGGAGTTATCATGGAGGAGGGTTTTAAAATTTTGGAGGGAGAGAGGGAGAGAGAAGGGAGAAAGGGTTAAAGGGAGTTATCATGGAGGAAGGTTTTAAAATTTTGGAGGGAGAGAGGGAGAGAGAAGGGAGAAAGGGTTAAAGGGAGTTATCATGGAGGAAGGTTTTAAAATTTTGGAGGGAGAGAGGGAGAGAGAAGGGAGAAAGGGTTGAAGGAAGGGAGTTATCATGGAGGAAGGTTTTAAAATTTTGGAGGGAGAGAGGGAGAGAAGAAGAATGTTTATCTTTTTAATCTCGTAAGAGCAGAAAAAAAAATATTTGATGTTTTCTTCATAGTGATAAAAATTTACTTGTATATTTCTTGTTTCTTGAGGTTTAGTATTTATTAAGTATTATTATTTTATTGAGAGATAGATAGATAGATAGATAGATAGATACATAGATAGATAGATAGATAGATAAATATATATATATATATATATATATATATATATATATATATATATATATATATATATATAGAGAGAGAGATAGAGAGAGAGATAGAGAAAGAAGGAAAGAAGGAAGGAAGGAAGGAAGGAAGGAAAATGGAAGGAAGGAAGGAAAGGAAGAAAATATTGAAGGAGAGAGAGAGAGAGAGAGAGAGAGAGAGAGAGAGAGAGAGAGAGAGAGAGAGAGAGAGCGGACATACTTTTCCCTACTGCTCACAGCTGCTCCTGTGCTTTTAGTAAACAAACAAACAAACAAACAAACAGGGCAAGGAGTCATCCAAACATTGCTTCTGCTCCGATCTTTTTTTCCTCCTCCTTCTCTTCTCCTTCTTCTTCTTCTTCTTCTTCCTTATCATCCTCACCATCTTCTTTATAATTGTGTTGTTGTTACTTTTATTGTTCTCTTGTTGTTTTCTTCTTCCTCCTCCTCCTCCTCTTCCTCCTCCTCCTCCTCCTCCTCCCTTTATTCGCTTATCTCTGTCTATCCTTCGCTAATCTTCCCAACACACACACACACACACACACACACACAGATAAGAGGTGACTTTTGGTATTCTGAGAGAGAGAGAGAGAGAGAGAGAGAGAGAGAGAGACAAATAAATAATGTAATATCTATCTGTTTTTCCACCTCCTCTTCCACACAATATTCTTCCTCCACTCTCCTCCTTCCCTCCCTTCTCTCCTTCACAATAAACAACGTATATTTTCGTAAGCATAATATATCTTCACATGATCTCTCTCTCTCTCTCTCTCTCTCTCTCTCTCTCTGATGGACATGTTTATATCAGATCGGAATTCCTCCTCCTCCTCCTCCTCCTCTTCCTCCTCCTCCTCCTCTTCCTCTTTCTTCTCCTCCTCTTCTCTTCCTTTTCCTTATTCTTTTTCTATTCTTTTTCCTCTTCTTTTTCCACTTCCTTTCCTTTTTCTTTTTTCCCTTTATTTTTCTTCTTCCTTATTCTTTTCCTCTTTTATTTCCTGTTCTTTTTCCACTTCCTTTTTATCTGCTTTCTTCTTCTTGTCTTCCTTTTCCTTTTAAATTTCTTTCTTTCTCTTCTTTCTTTCCCCTCCTCCTCCTCCAAACTCGTCTTCTCCTACATCCTTTTTTACTTAGTCATCTTCTTCTTCTTCTTCTTCTTCTTCTTCTTTTTCATCTTCCTCTTCATCTTCATAATCTTCAGCATTTTCTTCATCTTCATCATCTTCTTTCTCCTCCTCCTCCTCCAAACTCATCTTCTCCTACATTCTCTTTTACTTAGTCTTCTTCTTCTTCTTCTTCTTCTTCTTCCTCTCCTCTTCCTCCTCCTCGGTTATTTGTTGATGTTACCGAGGCTTGTGTGTGTTTAATTTCACCTTTTTTGTAACTTGCTTTATTTTCCCTCTCTCACGCCTTTCCTCGAGTGTAAGTTTTGACGCTGGACCTCCCCCTGTGTGCGTACGTGTGTGTGTGTGTGTGGAGGGGTTGTCTGTCTGTCTCTATCTCTCTCATTCTCTCCCTCTCTGTCTCTCCTCATCTTCATTTCCTCTCCCCCCCTCCCACACACACACACACACACACACACACACACACACACACACACACATACCCCAACACAATACCCCCCCCCTCAGCACACACTCGTCCCCTCTCGTCCTCCTCCTCGTCCTTATACTTTCACCCCTTGTCTTCCTTTCCTCAAACAATTATTTTATTTATTAATTGATTGATTTTTGTTGTTTTTTTCATTGTTTTGATTAGGTTTAAGTTCCCATTGTATGTTCTAGAGGCGCCGAAATGCCAAATGTGACCCACTTTTGTTGTTTTTATTTTTTGCTTTAATTTTTTGAGAGCAACGGAAAAAGCTAAGCGCAAAAACATCCAAGAAACAGGAAACGCAGAATGACAGACAGACAAAAGAAGCCCGTTAAGCGTTCTATTGCCAAGCTGTCTAGTTACGCAATCATCTTTAGGGGGTTCGATTCTGGTAGCATTTTTTTCTTCAGCAATACGACCAAAAGTTAAAGGAAATTAATCAGTCATCTATCGTCAGCATATCGTAGGTAGAGAATGTGCAATACGACCAAAAGTTAAAGGAAATTAATCGCTCATCTATCGTCAGCATATCGTAGGTAGAGAATGTGCATTACGACCAAAAGTTAAAGGAAATTAATCGCTCATCTATCGTCAGCATATCGTAGGTAGAGAATGTGTGTCCCACGTAGAAACAAAATACGTTAGTTCTTGTCCCGTTTTCTATGTTGGGTTTTAAGGAGGAACCAAAATAAACTCTGGCAAGCCTCTGGACACCATTAACTTGGGTCCCATTGGCGCCAGTGTGTGTGTGTGTGTGTGTGTGTGTGTGTGTGTGTGTGTGCAATTTGTTAAGTAGAAGGAGAAAGAAGATTAGAAGTAGAGGAGGAGGAGGAGGAAGGTAGAGAGGAAGAAAAAAGATTAGTAGAAAAGGAGAAAGAAGGAATAAGGAGGAGGATACAGAGGAAAGGAGAGAGAAAAGCAGGAACAATGGTGGATATACAGAAAGAAAGAAAGGAGAGGAGAAAGACAAGATAAATAGGAAAAGGAGAAGAAGGAAAAGGAGGAGGAAGAATAGAAATAAAATGCAAATGAATACCCAAATGTGATACCAGGGAGACCAAAAAAATATATATATGCATGTAAACAAAAGGGAACAGAAGGAAATAATTAATGAACAAAAAAAATAAACGAGAAATAGAGAAACAGGAAGAATTAAAAGAAGAAAAAAAACGAAAAAAAAAGCAGATGGATATTAAAATGATAACACACACACACACACACACACTTTTATAGCAATGGGCGGTGCGTGGAAGCGAGTCTGAGGCCTTATAAGTGGGTGCGATTGTAGAGTTTTTTTCGTACACTGTGAGTTGGACAAATACATGCCCGTTAGAGAGAGAGAGAGAGAGAGAGAGAGAGAGAGGAGGAGTTGTTCATTTAATTGATTACTCATTTCTCCTTCATTACTGTTGTTGTTGTTGTTGTTGTGGCAAGATGGATGATTTCTTTAACCCTAACCCCCCTTCTCTCTCTCTCTCTCTCTCTCTCTCTCTCTCTCTCTCTCTCTCGGTAATTCTATAACCCACGGGAGACAGAGAATTAAGCTTAGAGATGGAGAGGAGGAGGAGGAGGAGGAAGAGGAGGAAGAAGAAGGGGAAGAGGGGAGAGGATGGTGATGGGTGAAAACAGGTGCTGGTGAGGGTCAGAGAGGAAGAGGAGGAGGAGGAGGAGGAGGAAGAAAAGGAGAAGGGACCGAGGAAGAGAGAGGGGAAAGGGTAGGATGAAGAAAGAAGGAAGAGGGAAGGAAGGAAAGGAGAAAGAACGAAGGCAATGACAGAAGGAAGGAGGAGGAGGAGGAGGAGGAGGGATCAAAGGAGAGAAAGGGAAAGGAAAAGACAAAGAAAGAAGGAAGAGGGAAGAAAGGAAAGGAAAGAGAACGAAGGCAATAACAGAAGGAGGAGGAGGAGGAGGAAGAGGAGGGGGAGGAGGAGGAGGAGGAAGGGACATGTTCTGTACACGTAATGCTGCAAAGAATCTATGGTAAAAATACTCCTCCTCCTCCTCTTCTTCTTCTTCTTCTTCTTCTTCTTCTTCTTCTTCTTCTTCTTCTTCTTCTTCTTCTTCTTCTAAATTCTCGGCATTTCCTTCACACATTTTTTTTCCTCTTCTTCACATCTATTTTTTTTTCCTCTTAATTTTTCTCCTCCTCCTCCTCCTCGTCCTCCTCCTTTTAAGGGGAGGCGGTAGGGAGAGGGGAGAGGGCATGGAGTTTGGTATGATGCTTGGGTATGCGAGGGAAAGGGAAAGGATGGGAGGGTACAAGCTTGTGTGTTTAGGCGTAAGGGGTCCAAACCTAACCTTGGTATGAATGGGGTATGCGTTAAGAGAGAGGGGGAAGGATATTTTGAATGGGATAAAATATTGGAAGGAGAGAGAAAGGGAAAGGATTGGAGTGTGTGTGTGTGTGTGTGTGTGTGTGTGTGTGTGTGTGTGTGTGTGTGTGTGTTAAGAAGGGCGCAGTTTGGCATTAAGGAAGGAAATGTTTCAGCTTGGACGGGAGAAGAATGAGGGAATGCTTGGCTTCCCGCGTATAAGGATCGTCGGCTGGGCAGGGCAGGATAGATAGCGTGTAGCCTGGACAGTGAAGGGATGGCTGTGCGCTGAGGTGGGCTAGTTGAGCGGCTGGGACGAGGAGGGATAGGAGGGAGAAGGAAGGAAGGAGAGGTGGAGGAAAGGGAGTGTGTGTGTGGGTCGGGAGGGTGTGTGTGTGTGTGTGTGTGTAGGGAAGGAAGGGATGCCATTGAAAGGATAGGGAAGGATAGGAAAGGAAGGGAAGAGGAGGGAATGAAAGGAGAGGAAGGGAAGGGAAGAGAATGAAAGGATAGGAAGGGAAGGGGAAGAAAATGGAAAGATTGGAAAGGAAAGGTAAAGGAAGGGAAGGGAAGGGGAAGAAAATGGAAAGATTGGAAAGGAAAGGTAAAGGAAGGGAAGGGAAGGGAAAGGAAAGGAAGAGAAGGGAAAGGAAGGGAAGGGAAAAGAAGGGGAAGGAAGGGAAGGGAAGAGAAGGGAAAGTAAGAAAAGGGAAAGGAATTGAAGGGAAAAGAGAATGAAAAGGGAAGGGAAAGGAACCAAAGGGAAAGAAAGGAAAAGAGAATGAAAAGGGAAGGGAAGGGAAGGGAACACAAAAATACTAAGAAAAGGAAATAAAGAGGAAGGCAAGTAAAGAGGAAAGAGAGAAAAAGGAATGGGAAAAAAATGCGAAAAAGTGAAGGAAAGGAAAGATAAAAATGGAAGGAAGGAGGAAAGCAGAGAGAGATAGAGAGAGAGAGAGAGAGAGAGAGAGAGAGACAGGCAGTGACCTAACGTTTCTTTCTACTCTTGTTAGGTCATCCACTTTCACCACCTCCACCTCCACCACCACTACCACCACCACCACTACCACCATCACCACCACCACCATCATCACCATCACCACCATCACCACCAGAGTTCCTTCACCACCTCCCTTCATTCCTTCATCACCACCACCACCTCCACCACCACCTCGGGGCCCATAAAGCGAGCATTCATCACCATTGCGTCAACTCCACTCGCTCCACACTCCTCCGCCTCCTCCTATTCAAGTCACCACTCCTCACGACTCCTCCTCCTCCCCCGCCTCCTCCACCTCTGAAGTATAACACGCACCCACACACAAAGGGAACCCACCACGCCTCCACCACGCCCTTCCACACACGCCCAAACACCTCCACTTATCCACACGCCCTCCGAATAATGAGGTATGGAAGAAAGGAGGGAGATAGAGAGAAAATAAGGAAGTAAGGAAGAGAGAGGGAAGGGGAGGATGAAGGAGGAGAAGAAAAGAAAGAGGGAAGAACAGAGGAAATGACAAACGGAGGAGGGAAGTAATGAAGGAAGGAAGGAAGGATGAAGGAAGAGGGAAGGAAGGAAAATAGAAATAGCAATGAAAATAATGGGGGATAATGAGATAATGACGAAAGGAAGGAGAATGGGAGAGAAGAAGGAAGGAAGAGAGGGATAAAGGGAAGAAGGGAGATAGAGAGAGAGAAGGCAAGAACGTGGAGAATGAAAGAGGGAGAAAGGAAGGGAGGAGATGGAAGGAAGGAAGGAGAGGAGGAGAGAAGGGATGAAAAAAGAATGGAAAAGGAAAGGAGGAAGGAAGGAAGAGAAGGCAACATAACTGATGGAGAAGGGAAGGGAAGAGAAGGAAGAAGGGAGGATAGGAGGAAGAGAGAAGGGATGGAGAAAAAGAAAGAAAGAGAAGGAGGAAGGAAGAATAGGAGGAAAGGAGATGAGAAAGGAAGGAAGGAAGGAAGGAAAAAAGATTAGCAAGGAAGGAAGGAAGGAAGGAAAAAAGATTAGCAAGGAAGGAAAGAAGGAAGGAAAAAACATTAGCAAGGAAGGAAGGAAAATAGACTAACAAGGAAAGATTAGGAAGGAAGGAAGGAAGGAAAACAGGTTAGCAAGGAAGGAAAGAAGGAAGGAAAAAAGATTAGCAAGGAAAAGAGATTAGGAAGGAAGAAAGGAAGAATGAGAGGAGACTTGACAGAAATATATGTTTGTCATTAAGAAATTACATACCTAAAAATTTCCTCGTCACATTCCCTGCCATTACTCATTTGTCGGAGAGAGAGAGAGAGAGAGAAGGAAAGGAAAGCAATGGAGGAAGAAAAACGAGAAGGAATGGGAACGGAAGAAAATACAAGAGAGAGAGAGAGAGAGAGAGAGAGAGAGAGAGAGAGAGAGAGAGAGAGAGAGAGAGAGAGGATGCGAAGAAGAAACCGGTATGTCTAAAGGCTCATAATCTTCTCTTCCTCCTCCTCCTCCTCCTCCTCCTCCTCTTCCTCCTCCACCTCCTCCTCCTCCTCGTAATGAGCAACACATGAGACATTACGCTCTCTCTCTCTCTCTCTCTCTCTCTCTCTCTCTCTCTCCCTCTCCCTTCCTCTCCCTCTCCCTCCCTTCTATCTCTCCCCTGACCTATTTTTGCCTATGCTCTCCTCTCCTCCTCCTCCTCCTCCTCCTCTTCTTTTTAATCTTGTTTTCTTCACTTTTCTCTTCATCTTGTTTTCTTCTTGTTCTTCTTTTTATTTTCTTTGTTTTCTTGCTTTTCATCTGTTTTTTTTTTCTTCAATATTCTTCTTTTTGTCCTTCCCTTTACTCTCCATGTCGCAATATCCTTTCTATTCCTTCCCTTTCCTTCCCTTCCCTTCTCTTCCCTTCTCTTTCCTTCCTTACCCTTTCCTTCCCTTCCCATCCCTTCCCTTCCCTTCCCTTCTCTTCCCTTCTCTTCCCTTCCCTTTCCTTCCTTACCCTTTCCTTCCTTTCCCATCCCTTTCCTTTCCATCCCTTCCCTTCATTTCCTTTCCTTCCTTTCCTCTTCCTTCCTTCCTTCCTTTCCTTCCTTCCTTCCTTCCTTCCTTTCCTTCCTTTCCCTTTCCTTCCTTTCCCTTCTCTTCCTTTCCCTTCCCTTCCCATTCCTTCCTTCCCCTTCTCTTCCTTTCCTTTCACTTCCCTTTCCTTCCTTTCCTTCCTTCCTTCCTTCCTTCCTTCCTTCCATCTTTCTCCTTTCCTCTCTCTCTATCTCTCTCTCTCTCTCTCTCTCTCTCTCTCTCTCTCTCTCTCTCTCTCTCTCTCTCTCTCTCTCTCTCTCTCTCTCTCTCTCTCCATTTAAAATACACACATTCTTTCCTCCGCTTCATGTCTTTCCTCCCTCTCTCCCTCCTTTCCCTCCCTCCCTCCCTTTTCTCTCCCTTCGTGAATCATATACACATCTATATCTCCCTGTTATCCCTCCTCTTCCTCCATCTCCCTTTCCTCCAGTTTCTCTTTCTCTCCCTTTCTCTCTAATATACGTTTTTTTTCCTCCTCTTCTATTCCTTTCATTCTCTTCCTCCTTTCCTTCCTTCTTTCCTCTTTCATTTCTTTCTTCCTTCCTTTTCCCCTTCTACTTTCTCTCCCTTTCCCCTCCCTTTCCCTTCTTCCTCCCTTTTCTCCAGTTTCTCCTTCCTTCCTTCTTTCTTTCTTTTTCCCTAATATTTGTTTTTCTTTTTTAATCTTTTCCTTCTTCGTCTTTCCCTTTTTTTTCTTTATTTTCTTTTCCTTTGTTTCTTTCTCTTCCTTTCTTTTCTTCTTTTTTTTTTCTTCCATTCCTCTAATTCTTGTCTTCCTCTTCTCTTTCCCTCCTCCTCCTCCTCCTCCTCCTCCTCCTCCTCCTCCTCCTTCTTCTCCTCCTGCAGTTCTTCCTTTCCTCACATACCTCATCCTACTATTTCTACTACTCTTCCTCCCTCCTCCTCCTCCTCCTCCTCCTCCTCCTCCCTTCTTCAGTACCTGGCAAGAGTGAGTCACCTGTCCCCCTTCCACCCCCCCCCCCTCTCTCTCTCTCTCTCTCTCTCTCTCTCTCTCTCTCTCTCACCTGTAAACAGACATCAATCAGCTGGTTTTGTTTACGCCTTGCACGGTACCCTCCCCCCTCCTCCCCCTCCCCCCCTCTCTCTCCCTCCCCCTTCCCCTCCCCCTCCTTCGCCACCTGCCTCAGAGCTACACACACACACACACACACACACACACACACACCAGAGACCCGGCCGGCGACGAAGGACGAGAGAGAGAGAGAGAGAGAGAGAGAGAGAGAGAGAGAGAGAGGATGAAATTAAGAAGTCAAATATATATAATGTAGAAAGAAAAGAAAGGAAGAAATTGATGATACTGTAAAATGATCAAAGAGAAAAGAGAGGAGATAGGAAGAGGAAGAGGAGAAAGAAGAGGAAGAGGAGGAGGAGGAAGCAGAAAAGGAGAAGAAAAAGATAAAAAAAAGATTAGGAGGATGACATATAGATTAGACAGAGGAAGGAAGCAGAAATAAAAGAAGAGGAGGAGGAGGAGGAGGAAGAGATAGGAGAGAGGGCAGAGGGGGAGGAGGAAGGAGAAAAGAAGAAAAAGATAAAGAAAAAAAAGAATAGGAGGATAACATATAGATTAGACAGAGGAAGGAAGCTGAAATTAAAGAGGAGGAGGAGGAGGAGGAGAAGGAGGAGGAGGAGGAAATAAAGAAGAAAGGGAAATAGAGAAGAAGGATAAAAGGAAAAGGAAAAGATAGACGAGAAACAAAGAAAAAAGTAAACAGGACAAGGATCAGGAGAGAAGGAAAATGAGAAAGAGGAAGATCAGATGATGGGATAGGGAAGGAAGAAGGCGGAAGAGGAGGAATGTGACGAAGGAGGAGGAGGAGGAGGAGGAGGAGGAAGGCTTTTACCTCCCTGTGTTGCTTATCCCGTTATCTTCAGGGCGACGGTGACCGGAGGGGATGACATAAAGTAAGGGGGGGGAGGGAAGGGGAAGGGGAAGAGAGGAAGGAGGAGGAGGAGGAAGGGGAAGGGGAAGAGGAAGAAAGGGAGGAAGGAAAAAGGGGGAAAGGATGATTGAATGAATGAGTGAAGGAATAGAAAAAAATGAATAGGGGAAGAGGGAAGGGATGAATGGGGATGGGAAGGGGTGACTGAATGATTGGAGGAGATAAAAGAAAATTAAATAAAGAAGGGAATGGAAGGAGAGGAAGGATGAATGGACGAAGGTTAAGGGAAGGGTGAACAAAGGATTGGAAAGGGTGAAAGGGGAAGGAAGGGATGAACTGGGGAGAGAAAAGATGATCATTGATGGGGAGGGTGGGGGACAAAATGGAATTGGGGGAAGAAGAAGGAGATGGAAAGGAAAGTTGGGGAAAGATAAATGGGAATGGAAATAAGGAACAGGACTTAGGGAAAAACAACAGGGAAGGAGAACAGGAGGAGGAAGGGAAAGAGGGAAGAAGGATAAAGGAGGAAGAGGGTAAAAGAAAAAGAGGAAGAAAGAGAGAAGAGAATTTGTTGATAAGGTTTTACACACACACACACACACACACACACACACACACACACACACACACACACACCACTAATGTCGAACCTAATCTTAATATCACGCTTCATTGTTTTTTTTTTCATTAGGTCAATAAGGAGAGAGAGAGAGAGAGAGAAAATTTTTTTTGTCTATCTTTTATGTTACTAATTTATCTTTTCTTCTCTTTTTCAGGTATGTGCGTGCGTTTGTGTGTAACCTTGCCGTACCTCCTTGATGGGTAAGTGTTAGCGTGTGTGTGTGTGTGTGTGTGTGTGTGTGTGTGTGTGTGTGTGTGTGTGTGTACGCGTGACACCTGGACAGCCACACCCAGGTCATTAGTTACCTGTTCACACATAACCAACACCTGGGACCCTTTCTCACTATAGACGAACAGGGCGTGGCAGGGGAAGGGGTGGAGGAAAGGGGGAAGGAGGGAAAGAATGGGGTACAAGAGGGCGGGGTGGATCTCACAATAATCTAATATTAATGATAAAACTACTACTACTACTACTACTACTACTACTACTACGAAGAAGAAGAAGAAGAAGAAGAAGAAGGAGAAAGCAAAAATACTCCTGTCAGTCGCTAATATTAACAAATTTGATTCTAAGTAACAATCATTCACTTCATTCATAATCTCTCATTCTTCATTCTTCAGAGGGAGGGAAGAAGGGGGTATGTAAAGAAAGAAGGGAAGGAAGGAAGGAAGGAAAGATGTATGGGATGAGATGAGGATAAAACGAGGAGCTAGGAAAAGAAGAGAGAGAGAGAGAGAGAGACCATGCAAAGAGGAAGGAAAAAAGTACCAAAGAAAGGAAGGAAGGGAGAGAAGGAGGGAGGGAGGAAGAAAAGAAATGTGGAATGAAATTAGAAGAAGGAGAAGGGAAGAAAGAAAGGAGAAGAAAGGAAGAGAAGAAGGGAAGAAAAGGAAGAGAAAGAAGGAATGAAAGAAAAAAAGAGAGGAAAGAAGGAAGGAAAAGAACGAAAGAAAAGGAAGGAAAAGGGTAAGGAATGAGAGAAAAAAGAGAGGAAGAAGGGAGGGAAGAAAGAGAGAAGGGAAAGATCAAGAAAGAGAAAGAAAGATTGAAAGAGAAAAAAAAGAATGAAGAAAGTAGAAAGAAGGGAGAGAAAGAGTACGGTAGAAAGGGAGAGAGCGAGGAAGGGCAGGGCGTGGGTGTGCTGAGGGTGTGTGGGCCGCGGCGAGGGTGAAAGGGTGCGGTGTGGGCGGCGGTGGTGTGTGGGCGGGGCGTGGGTGTCAGGGAGGGTGTGCAGGTTACGACCATCCCTCCCCATCCCTCCCCATCTCTCCCCTACCTTCCCCTTCCCTCCCCTACCATCCCCTTCCCTCCCCATCCCTCCCCTGCCTTCCCCTTCCCTCCCCATCCCTCCCCTACCTTCTCCTTCCCTCCCCATCCCTCCTCTGTCTTCCCCTTCCCTCCCCATCCCTCCCCTGCCTTCCCCATCCCTCCCCTTCCATCCCCTACCTTCCCCTTCCCTCTCCATCCCTCCCCATCCCTCCCCTACCTTCTCCTTCCCCCCCCATCCCTCCCCTACCTTCTCCTTCCCTCCCCATCCCTCCCCTGCCTTCCCCATCCCTCCCCATCCCGCCCCTGCCTTCCCCTTCCCTCCCCATCCCTCCTCTGTCTTCCCCTTCCCTCCCCTTCCATCCCCATCCCTCAACACAACCTCAGCTCTCTTCTTCCTAACTTCTTTTTCTTACAGCTAAACCTTCATATATGTAATTCAACACCTTCTTCTTATTCCTAAACCATATTCAAACCTTATTTCTCACATCTAAACCCTTCTACAGCTACCTCAATGCCTTCCTCTTTCTCGTAAACCTTATTCAAACATTTTTATCACGTTTAAATCCTCTTTCTTTCCCCTTAATTCCTTTTCCTAACTCCTAATCTCCTTTGCATCTTCTTCAATCCTTTTTCCTTACGTCTAATCCTTTATGCTCCTAACTTAACCCCCTTTTCTTACCCCTAAACCTTCTTCAAACCTTTTCTCTACACCTGAACCTCCTTACTCCATCCTCAAACCTTTCCCAAACTCCTAAATCGTTCACCGTCTTTTTCAACTCTTTCTTTTACACCTGAATCTTCTTAGCTTTTAACTCAACCTCTTTCATGCGTCTTAACACCATTCATCCTTCTGTAACTCCTTTCTCCCTGTCTTCAATCCTCTTCTCTGGTGCTTAACTCTTTGCCTCCTCCGTCTCCTTGATATCTTTCCTATCGCCTATTAATACTCTGATCCCTTTTGCTTCTCACTGGATCCCTTTTCTACCCGTATGCACTCTCTTTTTCCCTCTTTCCTTATATTTTAACCTTATTTATTCATATTCAATTATCTTTCTCCTTTATTGTTTTTCTCTTAATACCTCTGTTACGCCTTCCTAAACCATTTTACACACACACACACACACACACTCACACACACACGAGAGTAAACACAAGCATTCATATTCTCTCTCTCTCTCTCTCTCTCTCTCTCTCTCTCTCTCTCTCTCTCTCTCTCTCTCTCTCTCTCTCTCACACATCACCGGACTCATTGAAGGCTTAATGGACCTGCCTTTCTTGAGAGAGAGAGAGAGAGAGAGTGGTTTTCGATAAGATGTTAATTTTATGAGACAATGGAGGAGGATTTCTCTCACCTCGAGGACACACACACACACACACACACACACACACAAAATGCAAAACTCAATCCTTTCCTTCTGTCCTTTCTGCATACTAACACTACATACATTCCTACTACTATTATTACTACTACTACTACTACTACTACTACTACTACTACTACTACTACTACTACTACTACTACTACTACTACTACTACTACTACTACTACTACTACTACTACTATTACTACTACTACTACTACTACATTATCACCAAAACAAACAGAATTCTCGCAACACAACTGAACTAACACAAAACAGCTGGTAATGTCAACACCATCACCACCACCACCATCATCATCATCATCATCATCATCACCATCATCATCACCATCATCATCAGCAGCAGCAACAGCACCACCACCAATAGAGCAACCCACAGCCATACCTCACTATATCATTCTCTCTCTCTCTCTCTCTCTCTCTCTCTCTCTCTCTCTCTCTCTCTCTCTCTCTCTCTCTCGACGGAGGCGCTGCTGTGGGCTAAATATAGGAGTGACGTGGCTTTTTCCTTCCTTCCTCCCTCCCTCTTTCTCTCCATCCCTCCCTCTCTCCCTCCCTTTCCTTCCTCCCACCCTCCGTCAGGCGCCAGGGCAGGTTATGTGTGAGCCCGATGCCCCCCCCCCGAACAGGTGAAAGGGGGGAGGGTAGGAGAGGGGGAGGGGAGGGAGGTATAGGGGGCAAGGGAAGGGATGTTAGTGTGTGTGTGTGTGTGTGTGTGTGTGTGTGTGTGTGTGTGTGTGTTGTGTGTGTGTGTGTGTTTGTGTGTGTGTGTGTTTGTCTATCTCTCTCTCTCTCTCTCTCTCTCTCTCTCTCTCTCACCCATTCATTACTACTACTACTACCACTACTTCGACTGGATACTACTACTACTACTACTACTACTACTACTACTACTTCTACTATCAAACAGGTTCCAAAGTCTTGCAAAACTAATTATAAATAACATTTATTTCTGTAACCTCCTGCTTCCATATTTCCTCCTCCTCCTCCTCCTCCTCCTCTACCTCCTCCTCCTCCTCCTCCTCCTCCTCCTCCTCCTTTTGTTCATTTCTGCGAAGCAAGTTTTCATTATCCAATCTTACCATCTGTTTTTTCTTCCTCCTCCTCCACCTCCTTCCTTCCTCCTCCCTCTCTTCTCTCTCTCTCTCTCTCTCTCTCTCTCTCTCTCTCTCTCTCTCTCTCTCTCTCTCTCTCTCTCTCTCTCTCTCTCTCTCTCTCTCTCTCTCACACGCACACAAGCAGCTGAGTAGACTGGCTCAAGGTTTCCTCCTCCTCCTCCTCCTCCTCTTCCTCATTCAAGGCCACTCATCTTTTTTTCCTTGTTAATTTCCTTTCAATTTTGTTTTTCTCTGATTTTTATTTTCGTTTTTTTTTTCGTTTTTATTAATTTTGTGAGTTTTTGCTTTTTCTCTTTCTCCAATTTTCCTTTTCATCTTTTCCTTTTTCTCTTCTTATTCTCTCGTTTATTTCTCGTTTTTAATTCGTCTATTTTTCCCTGTCTTTTATTTTCCCTCTTCCCTCTTTTATTTCCTTCCTCTGTTTTCCCTTTTCATTTCTCCTTTCTCTTAATAATTTCCACTTTTTTTCCTCCCTATTCTATTCCTTCCGTCTTCCTTTCCTATTCCCCTCTCTTCCCATCTTTATTTTCCCTTCTTTTCCTCATAATTTCTTGTTACCTCATTTTTCCTTTCCTTTACTTCTTTCATTCATAGTTTTTTTTACTTTATTCCCTTTTTTCATTCTCCTCCTCCTCCTCCTTCTTCTTCTGTAATTATCGTTCCTCCTATTCCTCTTCTTCGCTAATAATTTTCCTTCATATTTCCTAATTATCATCGTTTATTCGTTTTCTTTATTATTTTTCGTATTTCTCTTATTCCCAAATCATCTTTCTCTCCTCTTTGATTCTTCCTTTTCCTCTCCTTCCTTTCTTTATCTACTTATACCTCCTCTTATTCTTCTTGTTCCTCTTCCTTCTTCCTTTCTAATTATCTTTCCCCTCTCCTTAATCACTCTTCCATCTCCGTCATTACACACACACACACACACACACACACACGCACACACACATCTGTCCGCTTGTCTAAATAGGACTTGCCGGGCTTAACCGCGTTTATTAAGCCCAATGAGAAAGAGGAGGAGGAGGAGGAAGAGGAGGAGGAGAAGGAGGAATGGCCGCGTAAACAGACCACACTTTGAAGGGAAGACAGACAGAGGCGCCGAAGAAGGAAGAGGAGGAGGAGGAGGAAGAGGAGGGAGAGGAGAACTTGGAGAGTATCAGGATTAATAAGCTGTTAGTCAGTAGCCTCCTCCTCCTCCTCTTCCTCCTTCTCCTCCTCCTCCTCCTCCTCCTCCTCCTCCTGCAGTGTGAGGGCCTCTGTGCCTCCTCCTGACGGTGTTGCCGCAGGAAGCCGAGGCGTGTTGACTTAGGGCGCCGCGCAGGGCACCGATCCTTGGCCACTGAAGGGGGGGAGGAGGGGCAGAGGAAGGAAGAGGGGGGAAGGGGAAAAGAGGAAGGAAGGGAGGAAGGAGGGGAGGAGGAAGGGAAGGAAGAGGAAGGGGAAAAGAGGAAGGAGGGAAAAGGGAGAAGGAAGGGAGAGGGAAGGAGAGAGGAGGAAGGAGGGGAGGAAAAGAAGAGGAAGGAAGGTAAGGAAGGAAGGAAGAGGAGAGAGGAAGAAGGGAAGGAAATGCAGATTTTTTCCCTCTTCTTCATATCCTCTTCTTGTCTCCTTTCTTTTCTTCCTTTTTTTTGTGTGTTTTCATTTTTCCCATTTCATTTTCCTTTTTTTCCCCTACTTTCGTCACTTTCCCTTTTATCTTTTTCCTTTTTCACTCGCCTTCCTCTTTATTTTATTTTCCTTTTATTTTCCTTTCCTCCTATTCCTCATTCTTTTATTTTCCCATTCCTTCCTTTCGCTTCCCTTCCCTTCCTTTCCCTTTCCATCCCTTTCCACCTTTCCTTTCTCGTCCCTTCCCTTCCATCCCTAACCTTCCCTTTCCTTCCTTTCCCTTTCCTTCCCTTTCCATCCCTAACCTTCCCTTTCCGTATCCTTCCCTTCCCTTCCCTTCCCTTCCCTTCTTTCCCACGCTCATCTTCTATGCTAATTCTTCTCTATCTTCTCTTCCACCCATCATTACTATCTTCTTCCCTTCTTCCATTCCATCCTGTTCCTCCTTCGTTCTCTTTCTCTCCCTTTTCTCCCCTTCTTCATTTCCTTTTCATCCTTCCCTCTTCATCCACTTATCCCTCTCTCTATCTTCATCTATCTATCTATCTATCTATCTATCTATCTTCTCAACCCTCCCCTTCCCCTCCCTTTCCCTTCCCCTTCTTACCTGGCCTTCCCTACCTACTTACCTAAGGGTCTAATTAAGTCTTCTAAACTACAGGTGAAGATTTTAATTGAAGGTTAATGTGTGTGTTTAACTTTTGTTGTTTTTGTTATTAGAAGTCTCTCTCTCTCTCTCTCTCTCTCTCTCTCTCTCTCTCTCTCTCTCTCTCTCTCGAGCCACAAGTGTTGTTTTTCCTCTGGTGAGATAAACTTCCTCTCCTCCTCCTCCTCCTCCTCCTCCTCCTCTTCCTATTCCTCCTCCTCCTCCTCCTCCTCCTCTCCTTACCACTCCTCCTCGGTACTTGGGTCCTTGAACACGATAACAACAACAATAATAATAATAATAATAATAATAATAATAATAATGAGTGTGTGTGTGTGTGTGTGTGTGTGTGTGTGTGTACTGTAGCTGGACAATGATGACCGGAAGTGGAGGAGGAGGAGGAAGAGGAGGAGGAGGAGGAAAGGAAATGGAGAGAGGAAGGAAGACGGGAGGAATGATCTTCAAACTACACACACACACACACACACACACACACACACACACACATACACACACACACACCTGCAAGCTACATAGAACAAGGCAAAGCTGTATTGAGAGAGAGAGAGAGAGAGAGAGAGAGAGAGAGAGAGATTGTTTTCCTTTCTCTCACATCCTCTTCATTACTTACGCTTTCTTACTCTCATTTTCTTTCTTCCATTCATAACTTTCATTCACTTGTTTTCTGTTTCCTATTCCTTCCTTCCTTCCTTCCTTCCTTCCTTCTTTGCCCTTCTTTCCTTCTATTCTTTTCTTCAATATTTCTGTTCTTCCATTCTTCCTTTTTATTTTTATTTTTTCCTCTTCTTTATCTTCCTATTCACATTTATTTTTCTGTTTCCTATTCCTTCCTTCCTTCCTTCTTCTTCTCTGCTCCTTCTTTTCCTTCTTTCTTCTCTCTGTTCTCTCTCCTGTTCCTTTTATCTCCTTTTCTACATCGTCCTTTCCTTCTAATCTTCTGTTCTTTCCTCCTTCCTTCCTTCCTTCCTTCCTTTTTTCTTCTTTGTCATTTCCTTCTTTCCTTTTCTTCAATATTCCTACTTTTTCCCTGTTCCTCCTTTTCTACATCGTTCTTTCCTTCTAATCTTCTGTTCTTTCCTCCTTCCTTCCTTCATTCCTTCCTTCTTCCTTCTTCTCTTTGTCCTTCTTTCCCTCTTTTCTTCAATATTCTTGTTCTTCCTCTGTTCCTTATTTTCTTCTTTTCTTCATCGTCCTTTCCTTCTAATCTTCTGTTCTTTCCTCCTTCCTTCCTTCCTTCCTTCCTTCATCCTTCTTCTCTTTGTTCTTCTTTCCCTCTTTTCTTCAATATTCCTACTTTTTCCCTGTTTCTTTTATCTCCTTTTCTACATCGTTCTTTCCTTCTAATCTTCTGTTCTTTCCTCCTTCCTTCCTTCCTTCCTTTCTTCTTTTCTGTCCTTTCCTTCTTTCTTTTTCTTCAATATTCCTGTTCTTCCCCTGTTCCTTATTTTCTTCTTTTCTTCATCGTCTTTTCCTTCTAATCTTCTGTTCTTTCCTCTTCTTCTTCTTTGTCATTTCCTTCTTTCCTTTTCTTCAATATTCCTGTTCTTTCATTCTTACTTCTATTTTTTTTTTGTCTTTCCTCTTCTTTATCTTCTTATTCACCATTATTCATTTTCTTTGTGATGTTTCTTTCGTATTTTTCATGTTTTTTTCTCCTTTCTCTTCTTCCTTCCTTCCATCATTCCCTCTTTCATTTTTAACTCTTTCTCTTTCTTTCCGTCTTTATTCATCTTTTCTTCCTCCCCTCTTCCCTTTGTCTCTTCTCTTCTTCCTCTTTTCTTCCTTTTTGCTTTCCTCTGCTTTCTCTCTTTCCCTTCCTCTTTTTCTTTCCTTTGTTTTCCTTCTTCCGCCTTTTCTTTCCTAATTCTGTTTCCTTCATTTTATCTTTTTATCTCCTTTCTTCCTTTTCCTTATCTTTATTTCCTCACCCATCCTTTCTTTCTCTTCCTCTTTCCTTCCCTCATTCTATACCTCCTATCTTATCTATCCTCTCTCTCTCTCTCTCTCTCTCTCTCTCTCTCTCTCTCTCTCTCTCTCTCTCTCTCTCTCTCTCTCTCTCTCTCTCCATTTATTTTCCTCCCTCTCCGCTCATTTTTCCTCCCTCCCTCTCTTTCCTCTCATCTTTTTTCTCCTTTTCTTCCTCCCTCCTTCCTTGTCCATCTCCACTTTTTTTCCTATTTCTCTTTGACCTTCTCTTTTCAACCTCTCTAAATCGGTAAATAACTAATCACAATCAATCACTTTAGTCTTGAATGCACTTAGATAGCAATTATATATATTTTTTTTATTAATGGAATGAAATTAAACTGAAAAATTCTTGTTCACTACGGAAGGCAAATCAATCACTTAAGTTTTGAATGCACTGAGATAGCAATTATATATTTTGTTTATCAATGGGATGCAATTAAACAAAAATTTGCTTGTTTTTGACGGAAACTAATCAAGACTTCACACTCACAGGCTTACATGGCACAGGAGATACCGTGATCATGACTCCAGACTTTTCATCCTTCAAAAAGAATAAAAAGGAAGGAAAAGGAAAAGAACAACCTCGCTATTCCTCGTAAGACCTAACCAGAACACACACACACACACACACACACACACACACACACACACACGGAGAGAAAAAAAAAAGCGAGGGAAAAAAGATTAGTTTTATGCCCGAGTCTCGCCTTGCTACATGGATTCCTGTTCCTTCCTCCTCCACCTCCTCCTCCTCCTCCTCCTCCTCCTCCTCTTCTTCTTCTTCTTCGCCTTCTCTTCCTCCTCTTCTTCCAGTTTCTTCTTCTCTTTCCCTTGTTCCTGCTCTTCCTTCTCCTCTTACTCCTGATCTTTCTAAATTTTCTTCTTCTTCTTCTTCTTCTTCTTCTTCGTCTTCCTTTTCTTCTTCTTTTTCCTTTTCTTCTTTTTCTTCTTCCTTTTCTTACTCTTACTCTTTCTTCTTTTTCTTCTGTTCCTTCTCGTTATTCTCCTCTTTCCCTCCTCCTCCCAATCATCATCATCATCATCATTATTTTCTTCCTCCTCCTCCTCCTCCTCCTCTTCCTATTCCTACTTCTTTTGTTACTTCTTCATCTCCACTCTTTTGCCCTTTACATTTTTCTTTTTTATTCTTCATTCTCCTCCTCGCCCACGTCTACTGTGTCCTCCTCCTCCTCTTCTTCCTCCTCCTCCTCCTCCTCCTCCTCCTCCTTTTATGTGTCTGCCTCCTGCTGTGTTGCAATGAGAAATATATTACTCTGTTGCAAGGGAAAGAAAACATTATTATTATTATTATTATTATTATTATTATTATTAGTAGTAGTAGTAGTAGTAGTAGTAGTAGTAAGAGAGAGAGAGAGAGAGAGAGAGAGAGAGAGAGAGACCACATTATATTTCTTTGTTCCTTTTATAAATCTTATTTTCGTCTATTGTTCATTTCACTAATTTATTCTTTTCTCCCTTTTTCAGGTATGTCTGTGTGTGAACGTTTGACGGCTGGTGGGTAAGTGTGTGTGTGTGTGTGTGTGTGTGTGTGTGTGTGTGTGTGTGTGTGTGTGTCAAGGAGTAAGGAGGAAAGTTGATAAAAAAGAGTGAAAGTGATGAGGCGAGATGCGGACAGACAGACAGAGAGGAATAGATACACACAAAAACAGACAGACAGACAGATAGATAGACAGACAGACAGACAGAGGAATAGATACACACAAAAACAGACAGACAGACAGAGGAATAGATACACACAAAAACAGAGACAGACAGACAGACAGACAGATAGACAGACAGACAGATAGACAGACAGACAGACAGATATCCAAATAGAGTAGAAGACAGACACTTTAAGACAGACAGACACACACCTGGAAAACAAAACAAAACAGTGATAGCATAAAACAAACACAAAAACAGTGACAGAAAATAAGCAAAACAATAAAACAACAAAAAAATGATAACAAAAACAAGAAAATAATAGAAAAAAACAAAAAAACAAAAAAAAATACAGAACAAACAAAAACAAATAAAATGAAACGAAAACAAAACACTGATTCAAGAAAACAAACAAACAAACCAACCAATAACAACACAAAACCCCATAAAACCCATAACACACACACACACACACACACACGAACTCGAGAACAAGGAATTCGAGACCGCTGGAGAAGAGGAAAACAAACCAACAGAAACCGATCACGTGAGAAAGGGGGTGGGGGGGGCTCTTGTGGCGGGGCGGGGGGGGGGAGCTCTTGTGGCGGGGAGGGGGGGGTGGGGGGTGGGAGGACCGATCACTCATTGTTGTGGCCGAGGAGGAGGAGGAGGAGGAAGAGGAAGAGGACGAAGGGATGTAAAGTTTGTGGTATACCTGGTTTTAAAAGTGGTATGAAAAAGCGATATGTGTGTGTGTGTGCGTGTGTGTGTGTCTGTATGTGTGTGTGTGTGTTCCAATCCTTCCTTTCTCCTCTTTCATTCTTTCTCTTCATCTCCTTGTGTGTGTGTGTGTGTGTGTGTGTGTGTGTGTGTGTGTGCAGTACGGTATATATTTTTTCTCTCTCTTCAGACATTTCCCTCACAACCTTTAGTAACCTTTCGCCTTTCTCTAAAATTATCGCTCGCAGGTTACTTTTGCACCCTCAGAAACACACACACACACACACACACACACACACACACACACATAACCTCACTTCCGTTTATGTGTATTGGTATTCATTTATGCATACTTTCACTTTGACTTATGCGTTTGATTCATAAGTTACATACATACATACATACATAAACACTCTCAAGCGGGATTTTAAGTTATAAAGGAAGGATAGGAAAGGTTGACAAGATAAAGGAAGGCAAGATGAAGAAGGAGATTTGAACAGCTTCAGAAGGATCGAAGGACTAACAGAAGATGAACAGCTATACAGAATGGATCGAAGGATCAGAAGGGGATGAAGAAGAAGAAGGTTTGAACAGCTATACAGAATACAGAAGGATATAAAGATGAAGAAGGGGATTTGAACAGCTATACAGAAGGGATCGGAAGGGCTAACAAGATGAAGAGGGGGATTTGAACAGCTATACAGAGGGGATCGGAAGGGCCTAACAAGATGAAGAAGGGATTTGAACTGCTATACAGAAGGGATCGAAGGGCTAACAAGATGAAGAAGGGGATTTGAACAGCTATACAGAAGGGATCGAAGGGCTAACAAGATGAAGAAGGGGATTTGAACAGCTATACAGAAGGGATCGAAGGGCTAACAAGATGAAGAAGGGGATTTGAACAGCTATACAGAAGGGATCGAAGGGCTAACAAGATGAAGGGATTTGAACAGCTATACAGAAGGGATGAAGAAGGGGATTTGAACAGCTATACAGAAGGGATCGAAGGGGTAACAAGATGAAGAAGGGATTTGAACAGCTATAAAGAAGGGATCGAAGGACTAACAAGATGAAGAAGGAGATTTGAACAGCTATACAGAAGGGATCGAAGGACTAACAAGATGAAGAAGGGGATTTGAACCCTACAGAAGGGATCGAAGGGCTAACAAGATGAAGAAGGGGATTTGAACAGCTATACAGAAGGGATCGAAGGGCTAACAAGATGAAGAAGGGGATTTGAACAGCTATACAGAAGGGATCGAAGGGCTAACAAGATGAAGAAGGGGATTTGAACAGCTACACAGAAGGGATCGAAGGACTAACAAGAGGAAGAAGGATTTGAACAGCTAAGAAGGGATCGAAGGACAAGATGAAGATGAAGGGGATTTGAACAGCTATACAGAAGGGATCGAAGGGCTAACAAGATGAAGAAGGATTTGAACAGCTATACAGAGGATCGAAGAAGGATTAACAAGATGAAGAAGGGATTTGAACAGCTATACAGAAGGGATTTGAACAGCTAGGATCGAAGGGCTAACAAGATGAAGAAGGGGATTTGAACAGCTATACAGAAGGGATCGAAGGACTAACAAGATGAAGAAGGGGATTTGAACAGCTATACAGAAGGGATCGAAGGGGTAACAAGATGAAGAAGGGGATTTGAACAGCTATACAGAAGGGATCGAAGGGCTAACAAGATGAGGAATGGGATTTGAACAGCTATATAGAGAGGATCGAGGAGTGTTTTCAAGAGACAGACAGACAGGCAGACAGGCAGGGGTCAGTGGGATCAGGCAGGCACTCGTGTAAGGCATGGAGGTGGGCAAAAATAGACTTAATAAGAGAGAGAGAGAGAAGTATCAGATGAAGGTAATATGGCGTCGTGTTGCATAAAGAAGAGAGAGAGAGAGAGAGAGAGAGAGAGAGAGAGAGAGAGAGAGAGAGAGAGAGAGAGAGATGAGGAAACGTTATAAAAATGAGAAAAAAAATAAAGAAAACAAATGAAGTGGAATGAAAATAAGAGGATTTGTGTTAGAAAGAGAAAATGTGAAATGTGAAATTGCAAAATAATATAGAATAGAAAGAATAGGAGAGGAAAGAAAGAGTGGGATAAAAAGAAGGAATAGAAGCAAAGAATAGAAAAAAAGTATACGATAAAAAGGAATGGAAATAACAGGATAAGAAAGGCAGAATAGGAGAGAAAAGAATAAAAAGGATAGGATAAGATAGGAAGAAGAGGAAATACAGGAATAGGAAGTAAAGGATAACAAAGAAAATAGGAAAAAAGAAAGGAAAAGAAAGAATAGGAGAAAAAGAGGAACAAGAGGTGAGTGAGAAAGAGGAGAAAGAGAAGGAAAAGAATAAGACGTAGAGATTGATAAAGATAGAAAGGAATAGAAGCAAGGGATAGGGAAGAAAGCATAGGATAAAAAGAAATGGAAATAACAGGATAAGAAAGGCAGAATTGGAGAGAAAAGAATAAAAAGGATAGGATAAGATAGGAAGAATAGCAAATACAGGAATAGGAAGTAAAGGATAACAAAGAAAGTAGGAAAAAAGAAAGGAAGAGAAAGAATAGGAGAAAACAAGGAACAAGAGGAGAGTGAGAAAGAGGAGAAAGAGAAGGAAAAGAATAAGACGTAGAGATTGATAAAGATGGAAAGGAATAGAAGCAAGGGATAGGGAAGAAAGCATAGGATAAAAAGAAATGGAAATAACAGGATAAGAAAGGTAGAATAGGAGAGAAAGGAATAAAAAGGATAGGATAAAATAGGAAGAAGAGGAAATACAGGAATAGGAAGTAAAGGATAACAAAGAAAGTAGGAAAAAAGAAAGGAAGAGAAAGAATAGGATAGAAAGAGGAACAAGAGGAGAGTGAGAAAGAGGAGAAAGAGAAGGAAAAGAATAAGACGTAGAGATTGATAAAGATGGAAAGGAATAGAAGCAAAGGATAGGGAAGAAAGCATAGGATAAAAAGAAATGGAAATAACAGGATAAGAAAGGTAGAATAGGAGAGAAAAGAATAAAAAGGATAGGATAAGATAGGAAGAAGAGGAAATACAGGAATAGGAAGTAAAGGATAACAAAGAAAGTAGGAAAAAAGAAAGGAAGAGAAAGAATAGGATAGAAAGAGGAACAAGAGGAGAGTGAGAAAGAGAAGGAAAAGACGTAGAGATTGATAAAGATAAAAAGGAATAGAAGCAAAGGATAGGGAAGAAAGCATAGGATAAAAAGAAATGGAAATAACAGGATAAGAAAGGTAGAATAGGAGAGAAAAGAATAAAAAGGATAGGATAAGATAGGAAGAAGAGCAAATACAGGAATAGGAAGTAAAGGATAACAAAGAAAGTAGGAAAAAAGAAAGGAAGAGAAAGAATAGGATAGAAAGAGGAACAAGAAGAGAGTGAGAAAGAGAAGGAAAAGAATAAGACGTAGAGATTGATAAAGATGGAAAGGAATAGAAGCAAAGGATAGGGAAGAAAGCATAGGATAAAAAGAAATGGAAATAACAGGATAAGAAAGGTAGAGTAGGAGAGAAAGGAATAAAAAGGATTGGATAAGATAGGAAGAATAGCAAATACAGGAATAGGAAGTAAAGGATAACAAAGAAAGTAGGAAAAAAGAAAGGAAGAGAAAGAATAGGATAGAAAGAGGAAAAAGAAGTGTGAGAAATAGAAGAAAGAGAAGGAAAAGAATAAGACGTAGAGATTGATAAAGATGGAAAGGAATAGAAGCAAAGGATAGGGAAGAAAGCATAGGATAAAAAGAAATGGAAATAACAGGATAAGAAAGGTAGAATAGGAGAGAAAGGAATAAAAAGGATAGGATAAAATAGGAAGAAGAGGAAATACAGGAATAGAAAGTAAAGGATAACAAAGAAAGTAGGAAAAAAGAAAGGAAGAGAAAGAATAGGATAGAAAGAGGAACAAGAGGAGAGTGAGAAAGAGGAGAAAGAGAAGGAGAAGAATAAGACGTAGAGATTGATAAAGATAGAAAGGAATAGAAGCAAAGGATAGGGAAGAAAGCATAGGATAAAAAGAAATGGAAATAACAGGATAAGAAAGGTAGAATAGGAGAGAAAGGAATAAAAAGGATAGGATAAGATAGGAAGAATAGCAAATACAGGAATAGGAAGTAAAGGATAACAAAGAAAATAGGAAAAAAGAAAGGGAAAGAAAGAATAGGATAGAAAGAGGAACAAGAGGAGAGTGAGAAAGAGGAATTAGAAGTAGACGCCTAGCACCCGCAGGAGAGTGCACACCGCCAAAGATCGTCCTGAAAATTGGTATGGGCATCAACTGTGAGCCTTTGCATCATATGGAAGTATTTGTTTCGAAATTTGATGAAATTCTATTTTTTTTTTAGAAACCTTGACCTTGGGCGAACTTTCCGAAGTCAAGGTCAAAGGTCAAGGTCAATCAAGGTGAATCATATGGAAGCATTTGTTTCGAAATTTGATGAAATTCAATTTTTTTAAAACTTTGACATTGGGTGAACTTTTCGAGGTCAAAGTCAAAGGTCAAGGTCAAGGCCATGCAAGGTGCGTCTTTCCACGAGCTAAAATATGAACCAAGTCTGAAGTCTCTACGATGACGAGAACCGAAGCTATGGCCAATCTGACTTTTTGTGCGAGCTTGACCTTGACCTTTGACCTTTGACATAAAAAAATTAATGGGTTCTATTCTGGATGGACACGAAGCTTCCCTGAAAAATTGGTTGAGATATCCCCAAAATTGTGCACAGGAGACTGCTCACGTACAAACAAACAAATAAATAAACACATTGACCGGACCGAAAATATAACCTCCTTCTAACTTCGCTGGCGGAGGTAACAAAACGCAGAGAGTAATGAAGATGAAGAGAGTGCAAAATAAAGTGAATAATGTCTCCTCTCTTAATGCATGGGAGGAAATGGGAGGACTAAAATATCATGGTTTGTTAGGGAGAGGGGTGGAGGGGGAGGACGAAATGGGTGAGCTCGTTAACTGAGGTGATGAATGGGCTAAATAAATGTTTGAGGCTATTAAAGAAAGGGGTGAAGGGGAAAACTGAATGGGTGAGGAAGGATTGGGGAAAATGGGTGAGCTCGTTAACTGAGGTGATGAATGGGCTAAATAAATGTTTGAGGCTATTAAAGAAAGGGGTGAAGGGGAAAACTGAATGGGTGAGGCTGTTAAGGGGAGGATTGAAGGGGGGGACGAATTGGGTAGTGTAATTAAGGGGAAGGGGTGAAAATGGGAACGGAATGGGTGGGGGTGTTAAAGGGAAGGGGTGGACGAAATGGGTGAGCTTGTTGACTAAAATAATAGATGGGTTGACGTAATGGTTGAGGCTTAAAGAAAGGGGTGGAGGGGTGGAGTTATTGGTAAAGGATGTTATTGAAAGGGGTGAAGGAAGGGGTTGGGTTAGCCTGCTCTCGTGTCTCTATTATATTAACTAACTTCTTTTAATAATTCACTCTATTCTTTTTTTGTGTTTATCTTCTTGTTTCTCTCTCTCTCTCTCTCTTCATTTCCTTCTTTCTCTATTTTCTTCTTTCCGTCTCCTCTCCCTTTCTTCTCTTCCTTTCTCCTCCATTCTTTACTTCCCTCCCTCCCTTCCTCTCTCTCTCTCTCTCTCTCTCTCTCTCATTCATTCATTCATTTCTCCCTTCCCTTACTTCCTTATTCCCTCCCTTCCTCCTCCCCATCCCTTCTCCCTTCTTCCCTTCCCTTCCTTCCTCATTCCCTCCTCTCTCCATCACCTCTAACTCATTTTCTTCCTCCATTCCTCACCTCCCACCTTCCCTCCTTCCCTACCCCTCCTCACCCATCCCTCCCTCACCATTTCTGGGCAGGCGGGGGCATTGGGTATGGACTGGCGAGGACCTGTCTAAGGATACCATGCCCCCAATACCCACGGACTCCCATTGAGGCATAGGAAGTGGAAGAGGAGGGGGAGAAGGAGGGGAGGGAAGAGGGAAGGAAGGAAGTAGGGAAGGAATGGGAAGGGAAGAGAGGGTAGGAAAAAGGAAGGTAGGATACAGGGAAGGGAGGGGAAGGGAAGGGGAGGGGAGAGGAGAGGAAGGGAAGGAAGGGTAAGGAAGGCCAGGGATGAGTTAAGGGAGAGAAGGGAAGGGTAAGGGCAGGGGAGAGGATACAGGGAAGGGGAGTTAAGGGAAGCGAAGGAGAGGGGAGAGGAAGGAAAGGGCATAGGAAGGGGAATGGTCGAATGGGAGAGGAGGCGATGGGTAGGGAATGATAGGGAAGGAAGGGAAGGGTGGAAGGAGGAAGGGGAGAAGAAAAGGGTTGCAGAAGGAAGGGGAAGGTAGGGGAGGAGGTATGGAGGTATGAGAAAATGGGAAGGGTAAGGAAGGGAAGGGGAGGGGAGGGAAGGGTAGGCGTAGCGGGACCTTGCTATCTATATTAATCAGTAGGGTAAGGAAGGGGAGGGAAGGGGACAGGTAAAGGGGGGAGGGGAGACTGAGGAAGTTTTTTTTTGTTTGTTTATTTATATCAAAGTGTTTATGCCTATTTTTTTTTTTAGGTTTTCTATTTTTTTTCGTTTTTTCTAAGTGTTTTTTTTCTTGGATTTTTGTTTCTCGTTTTCTTTTGTTATCCTCGTTTTTTATTTGCTTTTGTGTTTTTTGTTTTTTCTCAGTATTTTTTCTCGATTATTTTTTTTCTTTTCCCTCATATTTTCCTTTATTTTTTTTTATCCTTGTTTTGCTTTTAGGAGTTGGATTTAGTTTCCCTTCTTCTGTTATGAGTAAGTACAAATAGTCAGTCAGTCAGTAGGTCAGTTAGTCAGTCAATTAGTCAGTCAGTCAGTCAGTCAGTCAGTAGGTCAGTCAATCAATGTATAAGGTATGACAAAACAGGTGTGTGTGTGTGTGTGTGTGTGTGTGTGTGTGTGTGTGTGAATGTAAAATAAGTTAAAGGTTTCTAAAGTTGTTTGTTGACTCTGTAGATCCTCCTCCTCCTTCTCCTCCTCCTCCTCCTCTTCCTCCTCCTCACTCGTTCTTAAATTCTTCCATTGAGCCATGTGTTGTTGTTGTTGGTGGTGGTCAAGGAGGTGGTGATGATGGTGTTGATGGTTGATGGTTGAAGGGAATGGTGTGTGGGTGGGTGGTGATGCGGGTATGGTGTTGAGGGAAATGGAGGTGAAGGGATGCATCTGGTAAACACAGGGATGGTGATGAAGCAAGGAGGTGGTGTTGATGGTGTTGATGGGGGAGGTTGTATTGATGGTGGAGTTGAAAAAGTGGTGGGTAGGAGAGGCAACGGTGGTGGTGGTGGTGGTGGTGATGAAAGGTATAAGAAAAACATACTAGTGGTGATGTAAAGGTCATGATAGTAACGCTGGTGGTGGTGGTGATGATGGTGGTGGTGGTGGTGGTGGTGGTGATGATGGTGGTGGTGATGATGGTGGTGATGATGGTGATGGTGATATTCCCAGGCCCGGAGCAACAGGTAACGGGCATTCATTACCATTCTGGAGGTGAGCCGAGGAGGAGGAGGAGGAAGAGGAGGAGGAGGAAGAGGAAGATCAAAGAGAAGAATGAGCGTGAGAAGAGGAAGAAAAGGAAGATAACAAGAGGAATATAGAAGAGTGAAAAGGAAGGAAGGAAGGAAGGAAGGGAAAAAGAAGGAAAGGAAAGGAAAGGAAAGAAAGGAAAGGAAAGGAAAGGAAGAGAGGAAAAAGAAGGAAGGAAGGAAACGAAAGGAAGAGAAAGAAAAAAGGAAGGAAGGAAGGAAAAGGAAAGGAAGAAAGGAAGGAAATAAAAGAAAAGGAGGAGGAAAAGAGGAGGAAAAAAGATCAAAGAGAAGGGAGGAACATGAGAGTAGGAGAGGGAAGATGACAAGGAGGAGGAAGAGGAGGAGGAGGGAAAATAATGAGCTGTGAAGAAGGAATAGGAGGAAGGAAAAGACAGGAAGTAGGAAAGGAGAAACAGGAGGAGGAGGAGGAGGAGAGAGGGAGGGAGAGAAGAGGGGAAAAGGAATGACATTGAAGAGAAGGAAGAGAAAGGAGTGTGAAGGAAGAATACAAGGGAGACAGGAAGAAGAAGCGGAGAAGGAAGTAGGAGAGAAGAAAGAAGAGAAGAGAAAAGGAAGATAAGGACGGAAAGGAGAGAAAGAGGGAAATAGGAACAATGGAAAGAAATAAACAAAAAAAAGAGGAAAAAGGCGGAAATCAAAGAAAGAAAGAGAAAGAAGGAAGAATTGAAGGTATAACTAAGAAAGAGGAAAAGGAGGAGGAGGAAGAAGAGAAGAGAGGAAGAGGAGGAGGAAGAGGAAGAGGAAGATAATGGCTATACAAAGCGATGGGTTATGCGTAGTACAATGTGTGTGTGTGTAAAGAACGTGTCTGTTTTGAATAGTAAAGGAAAGTTCAGAGAGAGAGAGAGAGAGAGAGAGAGAGAGAGAGAGAGAGAGAGAGAGAGAAGGGGAGAGGAATGGATGAAGGAGACGAGGTGAAGGGGTCAACCATATTGGGTGAGAGAGAGAGAGAGAGAGAGAGAGAGAGAGAGAGAGAGAGAGACCATACAGGACATGAGTTTTTTTTTTTTTTATGTGTGTGTGTGTGTGTGTGTGTGTGTGTGTGTACATGGATTATTGAGCCTAAACATGTGTGGGTGGCCCGCAGTGCTCTCTCTCTCTCTCTCTCTCTCTCTCTCTCTCTCAAGTACCTGTCTATCAAGGTCGGAATATTCGTGTTCGGTACTCGTATTCGCACACCGTGTATTTGGGTGTATTGGTATTCATATGTTAATAATTATTGATATAAATCACAGTATTCTCACTTTTATTCGAATACAAGGGAAAAATATTCGTAATCTGCGAATAATCTGACGAATACTGTAAAATTTATTGTCAGAAATACCAGCCGCTGTTCCGTACACGTCCAGCCTCCCGGGCGGACGTGTGGTGTTCGTGTACAGTACAGGTTCATGGGCTCATCTTCCCGTTGCATAACCAAAACACTGCTGGACACAGTTACGTCAAGACTATATTTTTCCAGTGAAAAGTATTCATGAATGTATTCATGGATGCTCTCAAAGTATTCGTGTTTATACTCGAATTAGAACCATTTCACTGTATTCAAATTCGTATACGCATTCGTTGGAATTTGAGATATTCGTATTCCAATACACAACACTTGTTTTCAGTCCACCCCTGAGTGTGTGTGTGTGTGTGTGTGTGTGTGTGTGTGTGTGTGTGTGTGTGTCTTGTCTGTCTGTCTTTCTGCACGTGTGTGTGTGTGTGGATTTGAGATTAAAAACAAACAGGCGACTGCTCAAACACACACACACACACACACACACACACACACACACGAACAACAACAAAAAAAAAACCTAATAGAAATAAATAAACAAAAAAACGAACCACGTCAAAAAGGAACCAATTACCCAGCGCGTTCATTATTAAGTAGCGCGCGTTAACCTTGCCCGCGAAAATAATATTATAATTACAACCTTCTCGGGGAACTGACAGGTCCGAGGCAGGGGAGGTTATGAATGGGTGCAGACTAATGGGCTGGGAGGGGAGGAGGAGGAGGAGGAGGAGAGGGGAATATGGACTAGGAAGGGAAGGAAGAGGAGGAGAAGGAAGGGATGAGGGAAAGAGGAAGGAGGAGGGAGAGAGGAAGGAAGGGAAGAGAGATAGAAGGAGGGAGAGGAGGAGAAGGAAGGGATGAGGGAAAGAGAAATGTGAGGAGAAAGGGAAGGGAAGGGAAGGAAGAGAAGGAAGAGGAGGAGGAGGAGGAGGAGGAAGGAATGTGATGAGAGGAGGGAGGAGGAGGAGGGGAGAGAAAGGAAGAAGGAAGAGAGGAATAGTGAAGGGGAGGAGAAATAGGAAGAGGAAGGGAGGAAGGAAAGAGAAAAGAGGAAGGGGAAGAGAGGAGGAAGATAAAGAGGGGACGAAGAGGTCAAAATACCGACATCTTGTTAATGAAAGATGGTGATGAAGGAGGAGGAGAAAGAAGAGGAGGAGGAGGAGGAGGAGGAGGTGGAGGACAAGAAGGACATCCACTTCACTCCATATATGTGTGGAGGTGGACTTGAGGGTCACGACGTATTTGTGGGTGGACTTGTGCTTCCTCTCCACCTCCTCCACTGTCAATCACCCTTCTCTCTCTCTCTCTCTCTCTCTCTCTCTCTCTCTCTCATTTAAGCTCCCCTCCCTTCTTCCCTCTCTCCTTCCCTTTCCTCCTCCCTTCCTTCCTCCCCTCCTCTTTTACCTCCCTCAACCTCCCTTCTCCTGTCAGCTACTCTCCCTTTCACCCTAATTTTGCTCCCTTCCCCCACCCCCTGCCTCCCTTCCCTTCCCTCCCTTCCTCCCCTTTCTCCCTGTCTTCCCCTTTCTTGAATTCATATATTGTTCCTTCTTCTCCTTTCTTCCTTTTCCATTCTTTCACTTTTTCTTTTCTATTCCCTTCTTTTCCTCTTTTTTCTCGGATTTTCATTGTTTTCTCTTTCCCTTTTCTTTCATTTTTCATTCTCCCTTTCTACCGTTCAGTGTGGTCATTCTGATATTCCTGCCTACCCTTTCCTTCCCCTTCATTCTTCCCTTCCTTCTTCCTTCCTTGTATTCCTGTCTCCCTCTTCTCCTTCCTTTCCTTCCTCCCTATCTCTTCCTTCCTCCCCTTTCGTGTATCTCCTCCTCTTCATCTCCCCTTCCTCTTTTCCACCCTCAATCCTGCCTATCATCATTCCTCCCCTTCTTCCCCTTCCTCCCCTGCTTCCTACTACTTTCTCCTTCCCTGCCCCCTGCTACGGTATATCTCCTCCTCATTAAGCAGGTAGGGGAGTCTTTTATTTATTTATTTATTTTTTTACTTTTTTTTCCCGCCCTCTCTCTTTTAAACCGCCCGTGGAAAAGGTTTAATAGCGACCTGTTGTTCCGGTCCTTGAGAGAGAGAGAGAGAGAGAGAGAAACTTTACCTGTCTTACCTGGAGTCTTCAAAAACACACACACCTTTTGTTAATTAGTGTTCCTTGGGGTCTCCGGGTCCTCACTCTCTCCCACCTGTTACCTGTTCGCTCACCTGTCCGCTGCTGTCTCGTTCCTTACCTGTTCCTCACGCGTCGCCAGGTGTGCAAGAGTAGTCCTTGATGAAACGATACACCTGTGGAAAGAGAGAGAGAGAGAGAGAGAATACTGATTTGACCCGCTAAGCCTTCTGAATGTGTTCTCTCTCTCTTCTATATCAATGCTTCTGTTTTTTCTTATAATATCGTTATTACGGTTTTAATTAACTTCTGAATGAGAGTTTTATGGGTTAATTAAGAGACTTTTTGGGAGTATTATTAAGCTAACCTAACCTGCATTTAGAGAACCACTTAGTAATTATCTTAAAACACACTATCTATCTATCTATCAATATCTATTTCTATCAATCTATTCATTTCTATCTATATCTTCTGTTCTCTTTACCTCCCATCTCATAACACACACACACACACACACACACACACACACACGGTCTCTCTCTATTTATCTATCCATCTATCCATATTCTGTTCCCTCCACCTTCCTTCTCACATAACACCCACACCCTCTATCTCAATCTCTATGTAACCTATCCATTTATTCATCCTTCTTCCTTTACCCTCCCTCACCTGTCCCTTATCCCTTCCTCATGTCACCCCACCAACACCCCGCCCTACTGCCAAGCCCTCCTGCCTTTCAAGTCGCCCTGTCCTTCCTTACGGGTGCCCAGACGTCGAGGCCTTGGCGGGGGTGGGGGTGTCTGGCCGGCCGGGAACCTGATAGCACCGGGTCCCGTGTCGCTTGAATCTGGGTGAACCGCTGAGTGGACGCCGCCGCCCGATGTCGAGGGTGGAGGCGGCTCAGGGGAAAGGTTGAGGGAGGTGGTGGGGTGGATGTCAGGGTGGAGGAGTGGATCGTCGGTGGAGTCCTTGAGTGCATGGGTGTGTTCGTGTTCTTGTGTGTCAGGGGCCAGGACAGAGGGAAGGGGGGCACATTTGAAACATTGAAACATTTTATTATACTTGCAATTTGTATATACATTGTTACAAGTGACATGTAGTGAGTGTTCGATTGCTTGTTTTTGTTCTTGTTTAATAGCTTGTGTTTGCTCGCCGACGATAACTAAATGAAATGAAGTCTAGGGAAAGGATCTGCGTGTCAGGGGTCGTGGAGGGGCCAGGACAAGGTAAGGGGGGAGTGACATATATAGAGTGTTGGATTGCTTGTTTAATAGCTTGTGTTTGCTTGTCGAGGGTAACTAAATGAAATGAAGTCTAGGGAAAGGATCTGCGTGTCAGGGGTCGTGGAGGGGCCAGGACACGGAAAGGGGAAGTCACATGGATAGAGTGTTCGATTGCTTGTTTAATAGCCTGTGTTTGCTCGCCGAGGGTAACCGAAGGAAAGGCAATAAACTTAAATGAAACTCTCTTTTGGACGCCCATTTCTATAGTACTCGACTTCATAGGAGCAGTGCTGAGTGGACTTTTTTGTGTGTTTTCTTTTAGAGTTTGCCAAGAATCTGTTTGTCCTCTAATGTAAAAATAACGGATTAAAGGAAAGCACTCTTGTGTCGGAGGTTGTAAGAGGCAGAGAGGGAAAGGGACACTATCATCTTGGCACAACCGACTCAAATCAACCAAACTCTTTCTCCTAATAATTTCCCCGTCAATAATTCATCTCCAAACATTTAAACCACAAAACCAGCCTGCTATTAACTTCAGTGGAGAGGAGAGGCAGCTTGAGCGAGGGTCGAGGCGGGTTTAACAGAACGGGTCAGGGCAAGCTACACACACACACACACACACACAACGGACCGTCAGAATTCGTTGGCAGGTTGCTTGACGGGGCGGCGAGGGAGTTGGGGTCTGGTCTAGCAAGTTCAAGTATAGCCAAGTTGTCGAGTGTGTCAAGTTCCGTGTGACGCTCCAGGCTGACTTGGGGGACACAGTTGATTGACTCTTGTTCTGTGTTGGCGAAGAGAGAGATAGAGATAGATGGATAGATAGAGTGGGCCTTGTCTTTCTCTAATCTTCTTCAATATTTCTCCTCTATCCTCTATTCCCTACAACACTTTCTCACCGGCAAAATACAGTAAAATACAATGCAATACAAGCAGATAGAAAAACAAATGAGAAGAGGGGATTAGAAGACAGAAGGAAAGAAAAGGAGGAGAAAGAAAAAAGAAACGAGAGAAGAAAAGAAGACAGTTTGAAGACTAAACATTGGACGCTGAGTACAAACCTCTGGTCGGAGTGCTCAAAATGTGAAAGTATGCATTTTTGACCTCGGTGACCTTGACCTTTGACCTTGAAAATTGAACTCGTCCGGCCACCTATGAAGTTTCAACATCCTAGCTGTAATGGTTCAGATGTTATCGCGTTACAGAAAGCAAAATACACGGCTGAAAACAACACCGTCCGATAAACTCTTTTGCGGGCGGTAAAAAGACGGAGGGGAAACGAAAGAGAATTGAGGTGGAAAAGACGGAGGGGAAACGAAAGAGAATTGAGGTGGAAAAGACGGAGGGGAAACGAAAGAGAATTGAGGTGGAAAAGACGGAGGGGAAACGAAAGAGAATTGAGGTGGAAAAGACGGAGGGGAAACGAGAGAGAATTGAGGTGGAAAAGACGGAGGGGAAACGAAAGAGAATTGAGGTGGAAAAGACGGAGGAAACGAAAGAGAATTGAGGTGGAAAAGACGGAGGAAACGAAAGAAATTGAGGTGGAAAGACGGAGAAACGAAAGAGAATTGAGGTGGAAAAGACGGAGGGGAAACGAAAGAGAATTGAGGTGGAAAAGACGGAGGGGAAACGAAAGAGAATTGAGGTGGAAAAGACGGAGGGGAAACGAAAGAGAATTGAGGTGGAAAAGACGGAGGGGAAACGAAAGAGAATTGAGGTGGAAAAGACGGAGGGGAAACGAAAGAGAATTGAGGTGGAAAAGACGGAGGGGAAACGAGAGAGAATTGAGGTGGAAAAGACGGAGGGGAAACGAAAGAGAATTGAGGTGGAAAAGACGGAGGGGAAACGAAAGAGAATTGAGGGGGAAAAGACGGAGGGGAAACGAAAGAGAATTGAGGTGGAAAAGACGGAGGGGAAACGAAAGAGAATTGAGGGGGAAAAGACGGAGGGGAAACGAAAGAGAATTGAGGTGGAAAAGACGGAGGGGAAACGAAAGAGAATTGAGGTGGAAAAGACGGAGGGGAAACGAGAGAGAATTGAGGGGGAAAAGACGGAGGGGAAACGAGAGAGAATTGAGGTGGAAAAGACGGAGGGGAAACGAGAGAATTGAGGTGGAAAAGACGGAGGGGAAACGAGAGAATTGAGGTGGAAAAGACAGAGGGGAAACGAAAGAGAATTGAGGTGGAAAAGACGGAGGGGAAACGAAAGAGAATTGAGGTGAAAAAGACAGAGGGGAAACGAAAGAGAATTGAGGTGGAAAAGACGGAGGGGAAACGAGAGAATTGAGGTGGAAAAGTACGATTCATACATCCATAGAGGCCGTTAACTGCTTCGTACAGATTTAGAGGAAGTAATCGTTCAGTATTTCCCTCCACCCTCCCACTCCACCTGACGATACCCCACCCTCCCACTCCACCTGACGTTACTCTCCACTCTCACTCTACCTCCACTCCTCCACCCTCCCACTCCACCTGACCTTACTCGCCACTCTAACTCCACCTCCACTCCTCCACCCTCCCACTCCACTTGACGTTACTCTCCACTCTAACTCTACCTCCACTCCTCCATCCTCCCACTCCACCTGACGTTACTCTCCACTCTCACTCCACCTCCACTCCTCCACCCTCCCACTCCACCTGACGTTACTCTCCACTCTAACTCCACCTCCACTCCTCCACCTTCCCACTCCACCTCACGTTTTTCCTCCTATCCAAAGTAGTAGTAGTAGTAGTAGTAGTAGTAGTAGTAGTAACACCATGAGGTTTAAGAGGAAATGGTCACTCGTCACGGAAGGCAGAAGCGTCAACTACTTCCTCCTCCTCCTCCTCCTCCTCCTCCTTGTCAACACCTCCTTCCTCCTCCTCCTCCTCTATTTCTACAACAACATCGGGGTACAAGGGGAACAGAAGGGACAGACAGAAACGCGACAGGAGGGAGAGGAATAAGACTGGCCGAGTGACTAGCTGAGTGGGCGTCTCTGGCTACCTCAGCTGCGTCATTGTCACCCAGGGAGCAGATGAACCCAGGGACGTGCGAGCGGCCGGAGGATAAAAGGGAACCAGCGCGCTAGTGATCGAGAGGTTCCCATCGACACCTGAGCTACAAGGAACACCTGAAGAATACCACAACGAGGAGAGGCTTAGAGAGACATACCAACACATGCTCGCTCGCTTAACGTCACTGCCATTAACGGAAAGAGCAGGAAGTAAAGGAAACAGAGGGCATTGAGCTACATGAAGACATTGACTGGAACACAAAGGAAAGAATGAGAGATAAACACGAAGGAATGAAGGAAGGAATGAGAGAAGGAAAAACGAACCACAAAACCACAAGACGAAGCAGAATCAGAGAGGAATGAAGAAAGGAATGAACAAAAAGAAAAAAAATTTAGCATGAAACCACAAAGAGAAACAGAGGAATGAGGAGAGGGGTGAAAAAATGAAGGAAAGCGGAACACAAAACCAAAATTGAGAAAAAAGGAACACGAAGGAAAGAAGAAAGGAAAGAGACAAGGAAAAATGGAAAATAAAGCCTTAAGGAGTAACAAAAATAAAGACGAATGGAGAAAGAAATTATAAAGAGGAGCAAAAACGGAACACGGAAGACAGAAAGAAAGAGAAAAGAGACAAAAAAGTGAATTTTGGAAAGAGGAAATGAGAGATGAATGAATAGAGATACAAATGAATGAAGGAAAGGAATGAGAAAGAGAAGGAAAACACAACACAGGTCACACAAACAGACACACACGATACACAATAGAATAAAGGAAGGAATAATGAAAGAAAAAGAGAATAACGAACCGGAGACACAAGAAAACACCAGAGAACACGAAGGAAGGAATAAGAAAGAGAAGGAAAAAGGAAACAACCACAAACAGACACAAGAACAGGAAGAAAGGAAAGAAGGAATGAAGAAAAGAAGAAAAAAAAAGAAAACAGAGCCACAAAGAGACACGAAGGAAGGAAGAAAGGAAGGAAGGGATGATAAAGAGAGGAAAAACGAAACACAGGCTCAGTAGGAAGTTAAAGAGGAAGAAAAAGAAAAAAAAAAGACCAAGACAGAAATGACCGAATTCGTGTGATGACAAGATGACCACAGGAGGAGGAGGAGGAAGAGGAGGAGGAGGAGGTGGAGGTGGAGGTGGAGGTATATATCAACCCAAGTCACGGAAGGAAGTAACCACCTCCACTTACTTGAGTCCACCATCACCACCACCACCACCACCACCATCATCACCACCACCACCACCACCATCACCACCATCACCACCATTATGGCCCCCCAAGGAAGACCAACTGAAATCCGCCTTTGTGTGTGTGTGTGTGTGTGTGTGTGTTATCTGCGCACACACACACACACACACACACACACCTGCCCAGCTTTCTCACCTGTTTGTTCTTACCTGTTCGTGTGTTAATTAAGAAGATTGATTCAGACTCGTAATTTTACCTAATCTTATCGCATTCTTTCATATATAATTCTTGCAGTCATTCACTCCCGATGTCATTTAGTAAGGCACTCCATTCATCAGTGTGTGTGTGTGTGTGTGTGTGTGTGTGTGTGTGTCCTTAATGGGAGGCTTAATTATGATGATGTGTGTGTCCGATAAGTCGCTGCCTGACTGATTGTGTGTGTGCGTGTGTGTGTGTGTGTGTGTGTGTGTGTGTGTGTGTGTGTGTGTGTGTGTGTGTGTGTGTGTGTGTGTCACTCGCTTTTTTTTGTCTACATCCGTTTGCATAATTGAGTGTGTGGGTCTCTCTCTCTCTCTCTCTCTCTCTCTCTCTCTCTCTCTCTCTCTCTCTCTCTTTATTCTTACATCTTACATAATGCAATTGAATACATATATGTCGATGCGCTCTCTCTCTCTCTCTCTCTCTCTCTCTCTCTCTCTAATAACATCTTACATAATGCAATTGAATACATATATGTCGATGCGCTCTCTCTCTCTCTCTCTCTCTCTCTCTCTCTCTCTCTCTCTCTCTCTCTCTCTCTCTCTCTCTCAGGCAGGAAATGGTTGGGGTGACGCAACACTTTCTTGCTAAGGTTCAAAGCGTTGTTGAGCTCATGACTTACTCTTAAGGATTATCTGGTAGAGTGACCTAATTGTTTTTTTTATATATATATTTGCTTTTTTTCGTTACCTTTTACTTTTTTATTTTCTTTGTTTTTATTTTTTTCTTTCTTATGTTTTTCTTTATTTGTTTGCTTTGTTTGTCTTCTCGTTTTGGGTTTTCTTTTTGTTTAACTTTTTTCCTTGACTTATTTTTCTTCTATTTTTCTTATTTTCTTCTTTTTCTTTTCGTTCTGTTTAACTTCTTTTCCTTTCCTTCATTGTTTTCTTTATTCTTTTTCTTATTTTCTTTTTTTTCGTTCTGTTTAACTTCTTTTCCTTTCCTTCAATGTTTTCTTCTATTCTTTTTCTTATTTTCTTCTTTTTTTCGTTCTGTTTAACTTCTTTTCCTTTCCTTCATTGTTTTCTTTCTCTTTTTTTCCTTCTTTTCCTTTTCTTCTTCCTCGTTTTTCCTTCCCTCCAATGTTTTATTTTTTTTCTTTTTTTTTTCTTTCTTTTTCTTCTCAGCTGTAGTTATCTTAGTCTTTTGTTTTTCTTACATTGTTTTATTTCTGTTTTTCTTTCTACTTTTTCTTCCTTTATATTTTTCTTGGCCAGTGTTTTCTTTTCGTCGCTTTTCTCTCTCTCTCTCTCTCTCTCTCTCTCTCTCTCTCTCTCTCTCTCTCTCTCTCTCTCTCTCTCTCTCTCTCTCTCTCTCTCTCTCATTATTTTAAAGGTCACAGTTGATTCAGTTTTCTCACAATTCGATGACGTTGATATTTTACTTCTTTGTGTCATACTCAGTCTATCTATCTATCTATCTATCTATCAAATTAGGACCTGAACTCAAAAGGGGAAGAGAGAGATAAAACCCGCCAAAATAGAAGTGAGATAAAGGTGGAATGAGGAGCACCGAGAGAGAGAGAGAGAGAGAGAGAGAGAGAGAGAGAGAGAGAGAGATTTACCACCTGGTCCCATGTTTACCTAAGTATATGTGGAGCGGAAATGACGCTTACCACCCTTTGCTTACCTCTGTCATCCACATTCCACCTACAGTCCACCCACTCCACCCATGATCCACCCACTCCACCATCCACTTCACCTCCACCCACTTTCGTTTTTCCTTCTTTTTCTTCTCTATCCATCTCTGTTTTCATTTACTTCACAATCCACCCAGAATCCACCCAGAATCCACCCAGAATCCACCCACTCTACCTCCATTGGTTCTTCCTCTTCCACCCATTATTCCCCTTCCTTCCCCTCACCTCCCCCTCCCTTCCCCCTTCCTTTCCTTCCTTCTTTTTTCCTTCCCTTCCCTTCATCTTCCTTCCTGTTCCTTCCCCTTCCTTCCCCTCACTTTCCCCTTCCTTCCTATTGCTCCCCTTCCCTCCTATTCCTCCCCTTCCTTACCCTTCTTACCCCTTCTTTCCCCTTCCCTCACCTCCCCCTTCCTTCCTATTCCTCCCCTTCCTTGCCCTTCTTACCCCTTCCTTCCCCTTCCTTCCCTTCACCTCCCCCTTCTTTCCTATCCCTCCCTTCCTTCCCCTCACTGCTGGCCCTGTAGGTGCAATGATAAACTGAGTGCATGAAAAGGAAGGGGAAGGGAAGGGAAGGGAAGGGAAAGGGAGAGAGAGAGATAGAGGCGGGCGAGGGGAGATAGGAAGGGAATTGAAGGGAGGGATGGGGCGTGGTGTTACTAGTGGTAGATTGACGCGGTTCAGTTAGCTCGTCTATTTCTGGAGCAAGGTGGTAATGGGGCCTCTTGGGAATGGTATGGTAGTTGTGGAGGTTATGGGTGATGGTAGTGGTGGTGGTTATGGTGATGGGGAATGGTGGTCTGAATGGTATTGGTATGGTGGGTTAAGTTGGTGATGGTAGAGGTTATGGTAGCAATGGGACCTCTTAGTAATGGCATGGTGGTGGTGGTGGTGGTAGTGGTGGTGGTGGTGGAGGTAATTATGGTGGTGGGTTTAAGAATTGTAATGGTATGGCGGTTATTTTCGCGATTTTCCTCTATTTTTATGTTTGGGTAAGTCAGTTTCCTTTCTCTTGTCTCTTGTTTTAAGCGATGCCGTTCTTGTGTTTGTTTGTTTTTCTTCGTTATTTATTTCTCTTACGTTTCGTCGTTAGTTCAAATCATTACCTTTCTTTACGCTGATGTTTAGGCTATGTCGTTTTCCATTCACTTTTTTTTCTTTCCCTGTAAATTATGGCAAGTCAGATCGAGTCATTTCCTCTCTCTTAGCGTCGTATTTGTTTTCTTCGTTATTTTTCTTCCTTCTGTAAGAGTCTAACTTATGGCAGGGGAGAAGCATTTCCTTTCTCTAACCTCCCATTTTGAGCGATGTCGTTCTTCCTTTGTTTTCTCTGTTTTCATCCTTTTTTTCATCCAAGTCATTTCAAGGCTCATTTCTTCGTTTTTTTTTCCCCTCTAAGCTTCGGTAAATCAGTAAATCACTTCCTCAAGCTCATAACTTCACCGATGCTCTTCATTTTTTCTTCGTTTTTCTTTTCCTTTCCCTCTAAGTGTCGTTCTTCATATGTCGTTTTCTTTGTTATTTTCTTTCCCCTCTTAAGTTCCTGCAAGTCAGTTTTGTCATCCATTTCCTTTCTTTAACCTCGTATTTTAAGCGATGTCGATCTTCATTTGTTTATACTTCCCTTCCCTTCCCCTGTAAGTTTCGTTATTCATTTGTTTTCTTTGTTTATTAAGTTTCGGCAAGTCAGTTCGAGTCATTTCCATTCTTTAACCTCGTATTTTAAGCGATGTCGATCTTCATTTGTTTATACTTCCCTTCCCTTCCCCTTCGCGCGGCATTTCCTTCCTTCCTCCTTTTGCTCAGCTATTTTCAGCGATGTCGTTCTGCATATTTTGTTTTCGTCGCCACCTTCATGATTGTTTACTTTTGCTCTCCCTTCCTTCCTTTCTCCCTTCCTTTCTTCCTTCCCTCCACTTCTCGAATCCTTCTCTCCTTCCTTCCTTTTTCTCTTTTCTTCTTTCCTTTCTTTCCCTCCTTCCTCCCTTCAAATCTTCCTCTTTCCTTCCTTTCCTCTTTCCATCCTTTGCCTCCTTCTTTCCATCCTTCCTTCTCTCCTTCACTTCTTCCTTCTCCTTTCTCCCTTCCTTCTTTCTTTCCTTTCATCTCTCCTTCATTTCCCTCCTCCCTCCCTTCTTTTCTTCCTCATTCCTTCTTCTCCTCCTTCGATTCTTTACCTCCCTCCTTCCTTCCTTCCTTCCTTCCTTCTCTCCTTCACTTCTTCCTTCTCCTTTCTCCATCCTTCCCTCCTCCTCCCTTTTCTTCCTCTTTCCTTCCTTCCTTCTTTCCTCCTCTTCTTTCCTTCTTTCCTTCCTTCCTTCGTTACTTGTTCAGAGGCGTAAACTATATCCCTGTTTACACCTGGTCATACTCTCTCTCTCTCTCTCTCTCTCTCTCTCTCTCTCTCTCTCTCTCTCTCTCTCTCTCTCTCGACGTTTTTTGTCTTCCATTTTTCTTCCTGTCTTCTCGTGTCTTCTTCTGTTTTCCTCTTACTTTCCTCTTTTTCTTCTTTTCTTTCTCTTTTCCTTGTTTTCCTCCTCTTTATCTTCCTCTTCCTCATTTTCTTCCCCTTCTTCCTTATCTCCCTCTTCTTTATTTTCCTCATTTTTCCTCTTTTCTTCCTCCGTGCTTCCCCTTGTTTTCTTCTTATTTTCCTCATCCTTATATATTCTTCCTCCCCTTCCTTCCTCCCTCCCTTTCCCTTCCTTTCCTTCATTCTCTTCAGTCAATCATTAGTACTTAACCTGCTTTTTCAATCACATATATATTGGTTACAAACTTTCTTTAATCTCAACTTTTTCCGTTTGATGTGTCGTTCCACCTCTTACCACCTACTCCACACTCCTTTCGCCACTTTTCTCACTCCCTTTTAGTGTAGTTTACGTTCCCTTAAGTCCCCCCCCCTTGCACTTATCCCGTTCCTTTGATCCTAATCCTCTTCATCCCTCTTATCCTCTCGTGTTCGTCTGCTTTCCTCGATCGTAAATCCTTAACATATCTTTTTATTTTTTTTCCTCTTTTTCCTCTTTCTTTCACACCAGTCTTAACATATTTCTCTACCTGTGTTCTTCTTCCGATCCTCTTTCTTATCCTCTCGTGTTCGGCTGCATTCCTCGATCGTAAATCCTTAACATGCTTTTTTATATTTATTTTTTCGTCTCTTTCCTCTTTCTTTCACTCCAGTCTCAGCAAATGTCTATCTTTTTTTCTTCTTCCCCAAATGCTCTTTATTTTACTTTCTTTGTCAACGTGAAATCCAATTATATAGTCTTCATATATATCACGTCATTCTGTCACTCATTACAGCTTTATCTTTTATCCTTACTGTCCTTAACTAACTGTAACGCTAAATGTATCTCTGTACCTTGTTCTTCTTCCATTGCTCTTTATAATACTTGATTCATACACGTATAAGTCTTGTATAACTCTTGACTCGACCCACGACTTTTCTAACTCATCATATCTTCATCTTTTTCTCCCATTGCGCTGTATAATACTTGTCTCATTTACGTATAAGTCTTGTATAACTCTACGACTTTTCTAACTCATCATATTTTCATCTTTTTCTCCCATTGCGCTTTATAATACTTGTCTCGTATTCGTATAAGTCTAGTATAACTCTTGACTCGACCCACGACTCTTATTACTCATATCAACACCTTTTTCTCCCTTTGCTCTTTATAATATTTGAAATTGACCCCTCTTTCGGCCATCTTCCAGAACGCCACCTTGAACGCCACCCGCCCTTATTAGCCCCTACCTCTCTTCAGACCATGCGAGGGACTGAGGAAGGGAAAGGAAGATAAGAGGAGCAGGGGGGAGGGTGGAAGAGGGGAGGGAGAGGGAGATAAGAAGGGAGAGTGGCTGGTTGGGTGGGTGAGTGGGTCAGGGAGGGTGGGTAGGTGGGTTGAGGCTGTGGGTCGTGTGTGTTATCTTTGGTGGGCGAGGTGACTGGGGGTGTTGTTGATGTGTCGTTTCGTGTGCACAGAAGAGGAGAGTGAAGATATAGAGGAGAGAAAGGAAGAGGAGAAATATAAAGAAGTGGAAATATGCATGAAGAAGAGCTTGAATGTATAGAGACGAGGAAGAGAAAGAGAGAGGAGAAAATAAGAGAAATGGAAATACGTATGATAAAAGTAAAGAGCAAGGAGAAAGAAAGAAGAGAAATGAAAGGAAGTGGAAATATATATGAAGAACTGCGTGACGGTAGAGGAGAAGAAGAGAAAGAGAGAAGAGAAATGACGATGAAAAGAAGGAAGAAGTAGAGAGGGATGAAAATGCCAAGGATTATCCCGGTAGCTGCGGGGACGATGTTTCTTAAAGGATCTTCCCTCTAAGCAAGAAAAATGAGAACAAATCATCACTCACATAAACCATTTCATAATATATATCAACGCATTTGTGATCAGTTTATGCATCATCTATTTTTGGGGGTCTATATCATGGCACAAATTTGGCCCGTCGCTGCTACACGGTAAAGCCACAAATTTGGCCCGTCGCTGCTACACGGTAAAGCCACAAATTTGGCCCGTCGCTGCTACACGGTAAAGCCACAAATTTGGCCCGTCGCTGCTACACGGTAAAGCCACAAATTTGGCCCCTCTCTGCTACACGGTAAAGCCACAAATTTGGCCCCTCTCTGCTACACGGTAAAGCCACAAATTTGGCCCCTCGCTGCTACCGGGTTAACAGAACGTAGAAAGAAATCATTAAGCAGTAAAGGACAGGACCGAAGTGTGAACGATAAGCTAAAGAAAAAAATAGGAAAGCAGTGAAAAACGCGAATAAGAAATAAAGGAAATAGAAAAGGACAGGAAAATGAAATGAAAAACAGGAGAAAGTAAAAAAAAGGAGTTAGACAGAAATGGACAAAAGTGTGAATTACGAAAAGGAGGAAGAAGTAAAATATAGAAGAATAGAGTGCATGAAGAACAGAAGAGGAGGAGGAGGAGGAGGAATGATAAGGAGGAGGCAGCAACATTAGAAAACAACAGCGTACTTAAAGTCTTATAAGCTAGGATAGATGTTAAGCGTGATGAGGAAGGGACGGAGGAAGGAGTGGAGAGGAGATGAGCACCGAGGGAGAGAAGGAAGGGAGAGAGGAAGGGAGGGAGGGAGACAGAGAGTGCATGGCGTCTGGTCACGTTGGGGAAGGGTGAAGAGGGAGGAGAGGGAGAGGTAGAGGGAGGGGGGGGGGGGTCACACACACACACACACACACACACACACGGGCGTCTGTACCCTCGTGGCATGCCTCCTGCAGCCTTGTTCCCCCGAGGGCCTGTTTGTGTGTGTGTGTGTGTGTGTGTGTGTGTGTGTGTGTGTGTGTGTCAGTCAGTCAGTCAGTCAGTCAGTCAGTCAGTCTATTAGTAACAAAAAAATCTTAGTGTTAGTATTCGCGATTCCGACTAACTTACCGACTCACTTACCGACTTACTTACCGACTATCTTACCGACTTACCGACTACCTTACCGACTTACCGACTAACTTACCGACTAACTTACCGACTACCTTACCGACTTACCGACTAACTTAGCGACTTGTTTACAGACTTACCGATTTGCCTACCGTCTACCTTACCGACTGACTGAATTACTGACTGACTGACTGACGATACCATGAATGAACGAATCCCTTCCTCTCTCTTTCTCCTCCCATTCATCTCATTCTTCATCTTTCTCCTTCATTTGCTTTCTTTCGTGTGTGTGTGTGTGTGTGTGTGTGTGTGTGTGTGTGTGTGTGAGAGAGAGAGAGAGAGAGAGAGAGAGAAAGGACATGAGAGAGAGACAGTATTAGTTGGTATGTTACGGGACTGGGAAAGGAAGGGGGAAGGGGAAGGGAGAGGAAGGGAAGGGGAGATGGGACAGAATCGAAAGGGATGGGAATGGGGATTATGAAGGGGGTGATGGGGTGAAAGTAAGGGGGATGAAGAGGAAAAAATGGGTTGAGGGGTGAAGGGGTGATGGGGTAAGGGGTTGATATGGTGATGGGGTGAGAAATTGATGGGGTGACAGGTTGCAAAGATGGGGAAAGAGAAGGTAAGAAGGGGAGGTTGGAGATTGATGGGGTCTTGAAGGGGGAGTTGGGGGGTTGTCATTGAGAGGGTAGTGATGGGGTGGTGATGGGAAGGGGTGAGGGGAAGGGGTGATGGGGTGACCCGAATCGTCGCCCCCTCACTTTCAACAGGAAGTGAATGGTTCCTGGAGAGTCGCCAAGTGTGTGTGTGTGTGTGTGTGTGTGTGTGTGAGAGAGAGAGAGAGAGAGAGAGAGAGAGTGTGTGTGTGTGTACCTCATATCTACCTCTTATATCATTTTCCCTCCCCATGTGTGTGTGTGTGTGTGTGTGTGTGTGTGTGTGTGTGTGTGTGTGTGTATAGCTTTGATATGTATGTTTATTGGAAGCCGCGTTTGTATGTCTCCTTATCAGCCTAACCGATCCTCCCTTCCTCCTCCTCCTCTTCCTCCTCCTCCTCCTCCTCCTCCCCATCAGTTCGTCTCCCGCTGAGCAATTTGCGTCGCCTTGTCTCCCCCGTGGTCACTCTCTCCCCTGTGTCCTCCTCCTCCTCCTCCTCCTCCTTTCCTTCCCCTTATAAGTGAATGGAGTACTTTAGATTAATCGAGTCTCCTCCTCCTCCTAATCCTCCTCTTTTTCTCTTCCTTTCTAATATTCCTCTTCTTTATTATCATGTTTTTCCTCTTCCTTCTTCTCCTTCTCATTTGTCTTTCTTTAGTGTTTTCTGACGCATTTTCTTTTTTTTTTTCTCTGCCCTTTTTTCTTGTGTTCTTTTTTTCTTTTTTTTCTTCTTTACCTCCTCCAATTCAATGCCTTTTTTTTCTAGTGCTCTTCTTCCTTCTTCTTTCCTCCTCCTCCTCCTCCTCCTCCTCCTCCTCCGTTCACTCAATTATAATCATTCAGTTGGGGCTTCCGAGGGTCAGGCGATGTCCCTTTGTCCACTTGTGTCCCAATTATCCGTCTGATTCTCTCTCTCTCTCTCTCTCTCTCTCTCTCTCTCTCTCTCTCTCTCTCTCTCTCTCTCTCTCTCTCTCTCTCTCTCTCTCTCTCTCTCTCTCTCTCTCTCTCTCAAACTTACATTTGTAGTACACATCAACTTTTGTTTTACCAGACATTCAAGCAACACATTCAAGAAGAAGTTAGGTAGATAGTTCATGGATAGTGAGGCGAGGTGGGGTTAGGCTTATAGAAACTGTCTTGTATGGGCGTCTTGTGAACTCCTTGGGTCATATTTTTAAACATTTCTGCGCCCAATCTCACATATTTGACAAGGCTTTCGTAGGAGTTTAGAGCATTTCCAGGGGTAGCTTTATGACCCGGCTGGTAGTTTGACCCTTCTTCTGTACCGTGAACCCAAGGAGACACTCATTAGAACGCGATTGACCTTCTTGTCGGCATTTGGAAATAGTTGATGTTAGGGATAGAAGCGATTGACAGTACCGACCCTGATGTTCTAATGTTATGTCATCCCCTTCTAATGATCTCCGGCATATGACCACAGATGTTGCGCCGACTAAACGAAGCTCCTAATGGTCTCCGGCATATGACCACAGATGTTGCACCGACTAAACGAAACTCCTAATAATCTCCGGCATATGACCACAGATGTTGCGCCGACTAAACGAAACTCCTAATTATCTCCGGCATATGACCACAGATGTTGCGCCGACTAAACGAAACTCCTAATAATCTCCGGAATATGACCACAGATGTTGCGCCGACTAAACGAAACTCCTTCTAATGATCTCCGGCATATGACCACAGATGTTGCGCCGACTAAACGAAACTCCTAATGGTCTCCGGCATATGACCACAGATGTTGCACCGACTAAACGAAACTCCTAATAATCTCCGGCATATGACCACAGATGTTGCGCCGACTAAACGAAGCTCCTAATGGTCTCCGGCATATGACCACAGATGTTGCGCCGACTAAACGAAACTCCTAATAATCTCCGGCATATGACCACAGATGTTACACCGACTAAACGAAACTCCTTCTAATGATCTCCGGCATATGACCACAGATGTTGCGCCGACTAAACGAAACTCCTAATAATCTCCGGCATATGACCACAGATGTTGCGCCGACTAAACGAAACTCCTAATAATCTCCGGCATATGACCACAGATGCTGCGCCGACTAAACGAAACTCCTAATGGTCTCCGGCATATGACCACAGATGTTGCGCCGACTAAACGAAGCTCCTGATGGTCTCCGGCATATGACCACAGATGTTGCGCCGACTAAACGAAACTCCTAATAATCTCCGGCATATGACCACAGATGTTGCGCCGACTAAACGAAACTCCTAATAATCTCCGGCATATGACCACAGATGTTGCGCCGACTAAACGAAGCTCCTAATGGTCTCCGGCGTATGACCACAGATGTTGCGCCGACTAAACGAAACTCCTAATGGTCTCCGGCATATGACCACAGATGTTGCGCCGACTAAACGAAACTCCTAATAATCTCCGGCGTATGACCACAGATGTTGCGCCGACTAAACGAAGCTCCTAATAATCTCCGGCATATGACCACAGATGTTGCGCCGACTAAACGAAGCTCCTAATAATCTCCGGCATATGACCACAGATGTTGCGCCGACTAAACGAAACTCCTAATGATCTCCGGCATATGACCACAGATGTTGCGCCGACTAAACGAAGCTCCTAATAATCTCCGGCATATGACCACAGATGTTGCGCCGACTAAACGAAGCTCCTGATGGTCTCCGGCATATGACCACAGATGTTGCGCCGACTAAACGAAACTCCTAATGATCTCTCCTCGTCCTTGCAGAGCGCTGACTGGCTGGAGCTGCGCGTGGTGGAGCTGACCCCTGGCATGGTGTATCTGGGCGCCAACTTACAGGAGGTCGCCCAGCTCCTCGCAGCCCACGAAGAGGTCCTTGCCAAATTACAGGTAAGTCTTCCTCGTACCTCATGCATACCTGTCTGCCATTGTAGTTCCCATTCTTGTTTTTATTTTGTTGTGTTTTTATATATTTTTTTTCCCCCCGTTTCTTCCTTGTAGTTTTTTTTCTTTTTTTGTTTTTTGTTCTTCGTTCTTGCTTTTTATGTGTTTTTCCTGTTTTTTTTTTTTTTGTTTGTGTGTGTTCGTTCTTCTCTTATTTCTCATTCTTGCCTTCTTCCTCTTCTTCCTCCTCTTACTTTTTTATATCATTCTTTCTATTTGACATATTATTACTCGTCCTCCTCTTTTTTTCCTCCTCCTCCTCTTCCTTTTTTTTATTTTTATTCTCCTCTTTATCATACTAGTAATCCTCCTCCTCCTCCTCCTCCTCCTCCTCCTCCTCCTCTTCCTCCTCCTCCTCCTCTTCATTTGCCGGTCCTTTCTGTACATAATGTCAAGTCTCTCTGCTTATTTATTTTCTTCTCTCCGCGTTGTCTTCCCTCATATTCAGACCCTTCCTTCGTTTTCTCTTTTCCTCTCTGTATATTTTCCCTTCGTTAATATGCCGCACACACACACACACACACACACACACACGATGACTAAGCAAGTTCACTGGTCCCTCCCTCCTCGTCCTTACAGCTGACACACACACACACACACACACACACACAATAGAGGAGTAATGTGACTCAAAATATTTTCTTTTAGTCTCCCTTCGAAAATCTTGTTCATCACTTTCATGCTAAATCCGCTTCCCTTTCTCTCTTTTGTTCTTTTCTTCTTCTTCTTCTTCTTCTTCTGGTGTGTCATTGTGGGACGGGAGGGAGAGATGGAAGAGGAGGAGGAGGAGGAGGAAGAAGAAGGGATTGGTGTGATGGAAGATAGGCAGTCAGGAGGAGGAGAGGAGGAAGGAGAAGGATAGATATGAGTGATATTAGAGAAGGAGGAGGAGGAGGAAGGAGAGAAAGGAGGGGGATAGGACGGGAGAGAAAGGTTGTTTGTAAGACGTAGGAATGAGATAGGAGGAGATGGAAGAGGGAGAAGGAAGAAAGGATAATAAACAACGGAGGTAGAAATATATGGAAGGCGTAGGAATGAGATAAGAGAAAACGGAAGAGAAGGAAAGGAAGGGAGAGAAATAAACAGGAAAGGAAGGGAAGGAGGCGGAAGAAAAGGAATGGAGGAGATAGGAGGAAATAGAAGAGGGGCAAGGAATAAAGAGGAATAAGGAGAATGGAAGATAAATGAAGATGTATGGAAGGCGTAGGAAGGAAACAGAAGAGAGTCAAGGAAGAAAGGGTGATAAAAAGGAAGGGAAAGGGATTAGGAAAGGGGAAAGGGAAGGCGTATTGGGAAGCGATGGGAAGGGAGGGAGAAGAAGGGGAGGGGATAGGAAGGGGGTGGAAAGGACAATATACAGGATGGGAAGCAAAAAGGAAGGTCAGGCATGGGAGGGAAGAGAAGGGTGAGCAGAAAACAGTGAGGGAGTATTGACAGAAGGTGAAAAATGGGGAGGGAGGGAGGGAGAGCGGCAGGGTGAGAGGAGAAGGGAGAGATCGCAGGAAGGTGAAAGGGGAGCAGAAAAAGGGAGGAAAGAGTGAGAGGTGTGACAAAAATATAATACGGAGATCAGGTGAGGCGCGAGGGTGGAATGCTGGGTGGGTTTTAGAGGGTTCACACCTGTGTTTTCCGAGCCCAAGGGGGGGGGGGGGGTCGCCGGGTAAGGTAAGGTAAAGCTGGTGCATACACTGGGGCGGTGCAGGTACACAGGCGAGGGGGGAGGCGTCGCGTCCCCCCGCGTGGCATTAGTGGTGTCCCCTGGGCGGCAAGATGTCCCGCTGAATTTACACACAATTGCCGCGGGAGCCCACCGGGACAGGCGGCGCGGCGGGGCGCGGCACACCTGGGGCGGCAGACAGCCCCGGCGCGCGGGGGTTCGCAGGGCATCGTCCCTCCGAGGCTGGTTACTCTCAGCGAGGGATGCTGCGGCGCGGAGCTGAGTGGATCTTTCCACGGGGGTGTGCGTGGTTGAGGGGGTCAGTGTTTGCTTGGGTGGGGGAGTGGCGGGGCTGCGGGGCGGCCCCCAGTGCCCCCGGCTGTTGACACGACCGTCCAGCCTCGGCCAGCACCGGCGTGCCGATGAACCTGACGCGGCCACTCGACGGCCGCCGCGCCGCAACACACGGCAGGCGGACGCGGGCAACGGCGTTCTTCAGTACCGGAGGAAGGCTGTAGGAATGGGAGGGGGGCGGGGGTAAGGCGCCGTATGTACCGCATACCTCGCAGTACTGGTCCCCGTGGTGTCTGCGGGGGGCCCCCTACTCACTGCAGGCAGCCTCCGCGGTGCGCTGCCCCGCGGGGCGGTGTGGGCCTCGGTGGGGCGGGCGTCGCCTCGGCCTTATTTGGCCGCGGGGTGTATGGGCGGCGCGTGACACGGTTTCCGTCGTCGGGCGGCTAATGGTCGGAGGCTCCCGTTTAGGGCGGGATGAATGACGCGTCTGTGTGTGGAGTCACGTTCCCCTCCCGCGGCGCGGTGGCTCGACGCGGCTCAGGCCGGGGACAAAAGATATGTAAGGAACGGTCGGGGCGGCGCCGGGCCCCGACATCTGCCTCGGGACACCTTGGGGCGCGGCAACACCTTTACGGGGGCGGCGCGGCGGCTGCGTCATTGCAGATTCTGGCATCGCCAATACTTGCGAGGCGCGATGACGCAAGGCTTGGGAGGCCTCCAAGCGGCGGCGGCGGCGACGAGGAGACCCGCCGGGGGTGGCGACCCGGCGACCCGCGGCGAGTGATGAGCGCAACACCTGGGCGGGGAGGGAGGGAGGGGAGGTGAAGGGAAGGGGAAAAGTAGGGGAAAAGGAATGGAGTGGAGGTGAACGAATAGGGAAGAAATGGAGGAATGAGGAAGAGAGGAGGAAATTGCAGTTAAGTAAATACGCGAGGGAGGAAAATGAAGGAAAATGTTAAGTGTTAGAACTCTCGTTTTGATAAGCCGTGAGTCACTACGTCCCCCTGACACACACACACACACACACACACACACACACACA
>NC_066576.1:5367656-5435156 GCF_024679095.1 Eriocheir sinensis | reverse complement strand
CATGTTTCTCCGCACTTGAGACTCGCCCAGTGCAAGGCAGGGGTCGGGTTACAGTCTGGCGTTCTTTTTTGCTCTGATCTGGCTGGTCCGCTGTTGTTCTTTCGCTTGGTGACCGCTCTTCCAGCCAGTGCGTAGAGTGTGTGTAAGGCGAGGGAATGGTGGGACGGGTATGTGGTTGTGTGGGACTGTGGGTGTTTTAATGACGGGAGATATCAGCTGGGATTGTCTTGAGGGTAATAGAGAGTGGAGGGAGGATGTTGCTGCTACTGAATGTGGGTTACAACTACTACTACTACTACTACTACTACTACTACTACTACTTCTACTATTATTATAAAACCATATTTTGTAAGCATAATAAAGTGTTTCAAGTGTTTTACTACTACTACTGTACTACTACTACTACTACTACTACTACTACTACTACTACTACCACCACTGCTACACACACACGCACACACACACACACACACACACACATGGTTACAGACAAACACACACATACATGTATTGTACCTGTTTATCCCGTCCCCTCTCTCTCTCTCTCTCTCTCTCTCTCTCTCTCTCTCTCTCTCTCTCTCTCTCTCTCTCTCTCTCTCTTCCATTTTGTCTGTCTATCTGTCTGTCTCTTAGTCTTTCTCCCTCCCGTCACACACTCACGCCCCCTTTCCCTCCCTCCCGCAGAGCAAGCAAAGCCCCGTCGAGGACCTCCTGAACCAGGCCGACCAGCTCATCTCCACCCAGCACCCGCGCGCCGAGGTGTACGCCGCCATGGCCGAGTCGCTGGGCCTCGCCTGGAAGGACCTCAACGCCCAGCTGGAGACGCGGAAGGAGATACTGGAGATGGGCGTGGCTTTCCATACGTGAGTGAAGGAGGGATGGTTTGGGGTGCTTGGGGCTTGGGGCTGTTTTTTAAGACATCATCGCTTCTCACAACAACTATTTCTAAAGGTCAAAGAGGGAATCAATCTGGTTTTCATGAGTGTTTCTTAAGATTCATGGCACACAGGAAGGGTGAAACTACCACCAGGGTCATAAAACTACCCCTGGAAAGGCCTACAGCTCCTTCGAAAGCCATGTCAAATATGTGAACTCGGACGACGAAATGTTTTAAAATACTTGTGCCTCGGGAACTGACGTTTCCATTTTTAGTGCTTTTTTTTTCTCTCTCTGGATTATTTCTTCTTTTTTGTTTCGTTTTCTTGAAGTGCATCATTGAGGATTGAACCTTAGGAAGAACGACTCAGGCGGCGCAGCCTCTAGACGATGGAAATCAGATGACTGCGAGGAGATTTGACACAGCTCTTGAATTGCTTTAACAAGTTTAATAATGTCAGTCGCTCCATGCTTTTTTTTTTTTTGCGCTGCGAACTTACACGAGAACAACAAACAAAGGTCAAACGATTCAAGCGAAGCGATGCAGCACAGACATCGACAGGAGTCACCCGCCACTGCAACAACCTTCCTGCAGAAAGAGTTAGTGCGAAAATTAACAACTCCTTTATTGAAAATCGCACTGATTGTCACTTTGCTGCGTCAGGGGTGAATGGAGCGTGTCCGCGAGTACAACAAAGGAGACAGCTCAAGGGCTTAATAAAAAATAAAAAATAATAAAAAAAGCCCGCTATAATTAAAAAAAGCCCGCTATAATAAAAAAAAAGCCCGCTATAATTAAAAAAAAGCCCGCTATAATTAAAAAAAGCCCGCTATAATTAAAAAAAAGCCCGCTATAATTAAAAAAGCCCGCTATAATTAAAAAAAAGCCCGCTATAATTAAAAAAAGACCGCTATAATTAAAAAAAAGCCCGCTATAATTAAAAAAAGACCGCTATAATTAAAAAAGCCCGCTATAATTAAAAAACCCCGCTATAATTAAAAAAAGCCCGCTATAATTAAAAAAAGCCCGCTATAATTAAAAAAGTCCGCTATAATTTAAAAAAAGCCCGCTATAATTAAAAAAGCCCGCTATAATTAAAAAAAAACCGCTATAATTTAAAAAAAACGCTATAATTAAAAAAAAGCCCGCTATAATTAAAAAAAGCCCGCTATAATTAAAAAAGCTCGCTATAATTAAAAAAAAGCCCGCTATAATAAAAAAAAGCCCGCTATAATTAAAAAAAGACCGCTATAATTAAAAAAAGACCGCTATAATTCAAAAAGCCCGCTATAATTAAAAAAAAGCCCGCTATAATTAAAAAAGCCCGCTATAATTAAAAAAGTCCGCTATAATAAAAAAAAGCCCGCTATAATTAAAAAAGCCCGCTATAATAAAAAAACCGCTATAATTAAAAAAAAGCCCGCTATAATTAAAAAAAAGCCCGCTATATTAAAAAAAGCCCGCTATAATTAAAAAAAGCCCGCTATAATTAAAAAAAGCCCGCTATAAAAAAAGCCCGCTATAATAAAAAAAAAAGCCCGCTATAAAAAAAGCTCGCTAGTATGCAAAAGTTCATTTATCCTTTCCGCAGGTCACTCAAGCGGCCGACGAATAGATTAAATAACTAAACAACAACCTCGCAATGAGCTAACAAGGTTTCTGCTGCCTGCGCTTCCCTGTTTCCATGCTTCCTCTCCGTCGTGCCTGGGTCATCTCACACAGACGCCCTTATTGGGGAAGCGACTGTTTGACCCCCCCCCCCCCCCCGCCCCCCTTCCTTCCCCAACCCTCCTCACTCACCTCTTCACCTCTCCTCTTTACTACGTCTCTCTCATCTCATCTCTCTCTCTCTCTCTCTCTCTCTCTCTCTCTCTCTCTCTCTCTCTCTCTCTCTCTCTCTCTCTCTCTCTCTCTCTCTCTCTCTCTCTCTCTCTCTCTCTCTCTCTCTCTCTCTCTCCCCCCACACACACACACGGTCTCAAGCTCATGAATTCTATGTCCTCCTTTTTTTCCTCCTCCTCCTCCTCCTCCTCCTCCTCCTTCTCCTCCTCCTCCAACATATGTTCCCTCTTCACCTTCCTTCGCTCACTCTTAATCCCTCTTCACTCTCGAGTCTTATATAGATTTACCAACATCATCCTCGGCCATTCATCACACCCAAACATTCAAACACACACACACACATTATGCTCTCACCCACTTCCTCCTCTTCCTCTTCCTCTTCATTTTCCTTCCTCTTAATCCCTCTACACACACACACACACACACACACACACACACACACACACACACACGAGAGATACATCACCGTTGACCGCCGGAGACCACAGAAGACGCATCGGTTGGGGAAGGAAACTGGAATCGATTAGTGTCTTGTATCCTGTTTATAGGGGGCAGGGGGAGGGGGGGAGGGGGTGTGGGGGGGGGTCAGGTAGGGTCACACCGCGAGCTGGTTTCCATTCACATCTTGGACCCGAAAGGAAAGGGAAAAAAATTGATAAGAAAATAAATCGTCATTGTGCGTTTGCCTTCCTGGCCAATCAGATGTGTGTGTGTGTGTGTGTGTTTGAACGCCGTCTCGCTCTGGTTGGATAGTCTAGGAGGAGGAGGGGGAGCTGAAGGAGTAGGAGGATGAGGAAGAGGAAGAGAGGAAGGAGGAGGAGCTGCAGGAGGAGAAGTAAGATGAGGAGTAGCAGAAGGAGGAGGAGGAAGAGGGAGAGGGGGAACAGGAAGAGGAGGGAGAGGGAAACCAGGAGGAAGAGGAAAAGGAAGAGGGGAAGCAAGAGGAGGAGGAAAAAGAAGAGAGGGAACAGAAAGAAGAAGAGGAGGAGGAGGAGGAGGGGAGGTAAGAGGAGGAGTAGGAGTAGGAGAAGGAGGAACAGGAGGTGGAGGAAGAGGAGGAGGTGGAGGAGGAGGAGGAGGAGGAGGAGGAGGAGGAGGAGGAGTATGATAGCGTGTGGCGGGGAGGTTGGTGCAAGGTGACCCGCTGTTCCCTTGCCGGCCGCGGGAGGGCAGAGGGCAGCGCGTCTCGGCCCGCCAGCCTCGGCATCCCGCGGCGCCCCACACGACCCTCAGCGGTGACGACCCCCTGGCAGCCTGACACTCCTGCTGCACCTAAAGTGGCCCCGGTGACGCTGAGGGACGTGCTTCAGCGGCCCAAGCAGCGTGGCGGGGCTTGCGGGGAGGCGCGGCGCACACACTCCTCGGCGGGGTCAGACGAGGGCGGGAGTAGCGTGAATCATTGGTTGAAGGGCAGGTTTCCAGGGTCGTCGCTCCCTTCCATGCCCCCCTCCTGCCCCACCGTGACCTCGACGCGTGACCGGGAGTGGCAAGAGGCCTCCACAAAGGGCGCCTTACTCCTGACGTGCCTTTGTTGTGCTTTGTTACGTGACCAGTTCAGAATTTACATGAAGCTGCCCTACTTTTTCAGGAAGGAGAGTAATCTGTATTCTGAGGGAAGATGACCATTGTTCCTAATACAGCATGCGGTTATGTGTGTGTGTGTGTGTGTGTGTGTGTGTGTGTGTGTGTGTGTGTCGGTGCAATCGGCAAACATTCGCTCGTATTTTTTTTACAGTGAAAGAAGCTACTCAAGGGAAAAAAATGAATAAAAACAAAACAAAAATAGCTCTGCCCCCATAAAAGAAAGTAGAGAGGGGTTCCCAAAAGAGAGGTCAGTTTCAGAAGGCGTACAGCCATCAGAGGACACAAGGGAGGGAGGAGGGAGGCAGGGGAAGGGCATTGAAGGAGGCGAGGACCACAATGGGTAGGAGAGCGAGTGTCCATCGGCTGTGTGGCGCCATCAGAGGACTCAAAGGAGGGACGAGGGAGGCAAAGGGAAGGGCGTTGAAGGAGCCGAAGAGCACATTGGTTAGGAGAGCGAGTGTCCATCGGCTGTGTGGCACCATCAGAGGACACAAGGGAGGGACGAGGGAGGCAAAGGGAAGGGCGTTGAAGGAGCCGAGGACCACATTGGTTAGGAGAGCGAGTGTCCATCGGCTGTGTGGCGCCATTCAAACACCCAGGCCGCAAAAACTCGACCTCGGTGACCAGCCCAGCGGAAAGTCTCGGTCTGGGCCATCACGCAACTCGAAGAAAGTGTTGCCTCGCTCGCTTGTGTAACCCCGGCCCCGCGCGACGCTCAGGTCCATATGATCGACCTCCCATTACCACTCTTTCTCAAGGCCACGGGGAAGACTAACTGGGTTTTCATGGGTGTTATTTCCCATTCAAGGTGCAGAAGTCGAGTCGGGGATCACAAAACTCTCCATGAAGATCCCAACAACTTGGCATTATGACATACTCGCTTCTCACATCACCTATTTCTAAAGGTCAAAGAGGGGGTCAGTCGGGTTCTAATGAGTGTTTCTTTACGTTCATGGTACAGAAGAAGGGTCAAACTACCACCAGGGTCATAAAACTACTCCTGGAAATGCCCACAACTCCTATGAAAGCCTTTACTTGTCAAATATGTGTTCTTAGGCAATGAAATGTCTTGTAATGCGGCCCTTCGACCCTTCTCGTAGTCTGATCATTATTTTGTACCATGAATCTACACGAACACCAAATAGAACGCGCTAGACCTCTTTTTCAGCCTTTGGAAATAGGTGATGTTAGAGGCGGGAGTGTCGTATAATACCTGCCTATGACCCTTCTCGTAGTCTGATCATTCTTTTGTACCATGAATCTACACGAACACCAAACAGAACGCGCTAGACCTCTTTTTCAGCCTTTGGAAATAGCTGATGTTAGAGGCGGGAGCGGCTGAGATTACCGACCCTCGTAATGGACAGGAGCCGCGTCGCGTGTGCCCCGTTGCGTCACAGGAGCGAGTACTCGTCCGGGAACTGGTTATGGAAATGCCGCGGCGACGGGGAGACTGCGTGTCGCTGTCCACGCGCCCCTGGCCTGCACACACACACACACACACACACACACACACACACACACAGTTAGTTTATAGTTTATTGGCCATACCAGGCATTACATAAGTTCGATAAGTTACATAAAAACACATATATACAAGGAAAGCATACAATTCGACCACAAATATGTAGCGCACACACACACACACACACACACACACACACACACACACACACACACACACACACACACACACACACACAAAGTTAGTTTATAGTTTATTGACCACAGCAAGCATTAAATAAGTTTGACAAGTTACTTAACCATACTTATACAAGGAAAGCATACAATTCGACCACAAATATGTAGCACACACACACACACACACACACACACACACACACACACACACACACACACAGACACGGAGACACACACAGGCCAGGCCCTGTAAAACTACAACTAGGTAAATACAACTAGGTAAATACACACACAGTTCTTGGTCAGTTTTCTCAGACGCTTCCACCCCTCACAACGAGTTCCATAAGCCTAGAAGATCAGTCGGGTTCTAATGAGTGTTGCTTTAGGTTCATGGTACAGAGGAAGGGTCAAACTACCACCAGGGTCATAAAACTACCCCTGGTAATGCCCACAACTTCTACGAACGCCTTGTCATATAAAACTACCCCTGGAAATGTCCACAACTCCTACGAAAGCCTTGTCAAATAAAACTACCCTTGGAAATGCTCAAAACTCCTATGAAAGCCTTGTCATATAAAACTACCCCTGGAAATGCCCACAACTCCTACGAAAGCACCCCTAAAAATGCCCATAACTCCTACGAAAACACCCCCAAAAATGCCCACAACTCAACGAAAGCCTTGTCAAATGAAACTACCCCTGGAAACGCCCACAACTCCTACGAAAGCCTTGTCAAATAGGTGCGCTTGGCCGCCAAAATGTTCAAGAATGTGACCTCGGCTTACACTCTCGCACAGGCATTCTCTAAACACTGGACAGGCCATCACAGAACCCCGACTCAGCGCTGTCATCCCCGCGGTGGTCCAAGACGTCAACTTCTATAAGGCTCCTCCCGTTTTGGTGCGCCGAGCCAGGCCGGGGCGAGGAAAGCGGGGAGGCTGCGTTAATGGCAAGCTTTCACCCATGCGCCTGTCATCGGGGAGCAAGATAGTCCGTGCTAAGTGAACGTTTTGGCAGGGAGAGTAGAACATGTTATATCCTCCCCTGTCTCCCCACATCGTCCTCCCTCTCTCTCTCCCTCCCTGCCTCCCATGTAGCTACTTATCCTCCCTTGCTCTCCTTGCTCCCCTGCCTCTCCCTTTCCTTTCCTCCCCTCTTCTCCCTCCACACCGTCCTCCCTCTCTCCCTCCCTGCCTCCAATGTAGCTACTCTTCCTCCCTTGCTCTTTCCTTCCTATCTTTCACTTTTCTTTCTCTTCTCTCCCTCTCCTCTTTCCTCCTCTCTTCTCCCTCCCCACACCGTCCTCCCTCTCTCCCTCCCCGCCTTCCTCCATTGCTCTTTCCTTCCTTTCTTACTCTTTTCTTTCTCCTCTCCTTTGGTTAACTTCTCCTCCCTGTCTCTCTCTCCCTCTCCTTTCCTCTTTCCTCCTCCTCCCTCCCTTTTTCCAATGTACTCTTCCTCCATTTCTTTTCTCTCTTCTCCCTCCTTTATCCTCCCTTTCCTACCTCCCTCCCTCTCCTTACCTCTTTCACTCCCTCCCTTTCTTCTATTCCCCCTTATTTCCTACTCCTTTCCCCTTCTCCCTCTTTCTCTTCGTCTCTCTCTCTCTCTCTCTCTCTCTCTCTCTCTCTCTCTCTCTCTCTCTCTCTCTCTCTCTCTCTCTCTCTCTCTCTCTCTCTCATTGTCCCCTTTCCCCTCCCTCCCATCCCCTCCATCTCCCTCCCCTCCCTTCCATTTTCCCATCTCCCTTTCATCCCTCCATTTCACTCCCTCCCTTTCCTCTCCCTCTTTCTCTTCGTCTTTTTCTCCTCCCTTCTCTTTCTCTCTCATTGTCCCCTTTCCCCTCTCTCCCATTTTCCCTTCCCATTCCCATTCCTCTCCATTTTCCATTTCACTCCTTCCATCTCCTTCTTTCTCTTCGTCTTTTTCTCCTCCCTTCGATCTCCCTCTTTCTCCCCTTTCCCCTCTCTTCCATTTTTCCCTTCCCTCTCCATCTTTCCATTTCACCCCCTCGCTCTCCCTCTTTCTCTTCGTAGTTCTCTCCCTCCTTCTCTCTCTCATTGTCCCCTTTCCCCTCCCTCCCGTCCCCTGCATCTCCCTCCCCTCCCTCCCTCGGTCCTCCCGCCACCAGCAACACGGCAATAATGGCAGACCAGCCGTGAACAAGGCTATTTATACCCTCGGGCCGCGCCTCACCTCTCACGGGTCATGTTCACTGCCAACTCCGCCGACCCAGCAACTTTTTTCCCCCGCCCCGGCAGGTGTATTAGTAGACGCCCGCTGGATGACACACACACACACATACACACACACACACACCTCCGCTTCACCTGTCTCTTATTAGTCACTCCCACCTGGTTGATACACGTTATTTTATCTCTAATATAACACACCTTTTCTCTCTCTCTTGGTACATTTGGCAGACACACTTGTTGAATGACACTTAAAGACTCGCTCGCTCGCTCTCACCTGGTTTGCATTCGTCTGGTTATCGATGTGTTACGAAGCGATCTTACTATTGCACAACGTATTTTTTTTCTCTCTCGTCAGATGTGTTGGTAGATAGACCTGTTTCGATGAGACTTACAGACTTGCTCGCTCGCACCTGTCCCACGTTCGCTCTTACCTGGGTCTGAAGTCTGAACTCGTCTGATTATCTGTGTGTTATGATAGGCTATTATAGTAAAGCCCAGGCCCTGTAAAACTACAACTAGGTAAATAAAACTAGGTAAATACACTGTAGAAAAGTAACCTAATTTTCTGAGTCAACTGAAAAGAACACACCTCTTATTTCCCGTTCTCTTTTTCCCATTTTTTATTTCCCGTTCTCTTTTTCCTATTTTTCTATTTCCCGTTCTCTTTTTCCCATTTTTTATTTCCCGTTCTCTTTTTCCTATTTTTTTATTTCCCGTTCTCTTTTTCCTATTTTTTTATTTCCCGTTCTCTTTTTCCCATTTTTTTTATTTCCCGTTCTCTTTTTCCTATTTTTTTATTTCCCGTTCTCTTTTTCCCATTTTTTTTATTTCCCGTTCTCTTTTCCATTTTTTATTTCCGTTCTCTTTTTCATATTTTTTTATTTCCCGTTCTCTTTTTCCCATTTTTTTTATTTCCCGTTCTCTTTTTCCTATTTTTTTATTTCCCGTTCTCTTTTTCCATTTTTTTATTTCCCGTTCTCTTTTTCCCATTTTTTTATTTCCCGTTCTCTTTTTCCCATTTTTTTATTTCCCGTTCTCTTTTTCCCATTTTTTTATTTCCCGTTCTCTTTTTCCCATTTTTTATTTCCCGTTCTCTTTTTCCTATTTTTTTATTTCCCGTTCTCTTTTTCCCATTTTTTTATTTCCCGTTCTCTTTTTCCCATTTTTTTATTTCCCGTTCTATTTTCCCATTTTTTTATTTCCCGTTCTCTTTTTCCATTTTTTTATTTCCCGTTCTCTTTTTCCATTTTTTTATTTCCCGTTCTCTTTTTCCCATTTTTTTATTTCCCGTTCTCTTTTTCCCATTTTTTTATTTCCCGTTCTCTTTTTCCATTTTTTTATTTCCCGTTCTCTTTTTCCCATTTTTTTATTTCCCGTTCTCTTTTTCCCATTTTTTTATTTCCCGTTCTCTTTTCCCATTTTTTTTATTTCCCGTTCTCTTTTTCCCATTTTTTTTCCCTTTCTCTTTTCCATTTTTTATTTCCTTTCTCTTTTCCATTTTTTATTTCCCGTTCTCTTTTCCATTTTTATTTCCGTTCTCTTTTCCATTTTTTATTTCCCGTTCTCTTTTCCATTTTTTATTTCCCGTTCTTTTTCCCATTTTTTTTCCCGTTCTCTTTTCCCATTTTTTATTTCCGTTCTCTTTTTCCCATTTTTTATTTCCGTTCTCTTTTCCCATTTTTTATTTCCCGTTCTCTTTTTCCATTTTTCTATTTCCCGTTCTCTTTTTCCATTTTTCTATTTCCCGTTCTCTTTTTCCCATTTTTTTATTTCCCGTTCTCTATTTCCCATTTTTCTATTTCCCGTTCTCTTTTTCCATTTTTCTATTTCCCGTTCTCTTTTCCCATTTTTTTTGTTTCCCGTTCTCTTTTTCCCATTTTTTTATTTCCCGTTCTCTTTTTCCCATTTTTTTATTTCCCGTTCTCTTTTTCCATTTTTTTATTTCCCGTTCTCTTTTTCCCATTTTTTTTATTTCCCGTTCTCATTCTGATAACAAACTCGCCCACATCAAAATATATCTCACAAATCCAGAAATAAACTATATAAAACATGCCTTTTTTTCTCTCTCTCTCGTCAGGTGTATTAGTAGAAGGAACAGATCGATGACAGTCATAAGCTCACCTTTGCATCACCTGTCAGCCTCTCACACCCCCTTTTCTCTCTCGTCAGGCGTATTAGTAGAAGGAACAGTTCGATGACAGTCATAAGCTCACCTTTGCATCACCTGTCACCCTCTCACACCCCCTTTTTCTCTCTCGTCAGGTGTATTATTAGAAGGAACAGATCGATGACAGTCATAAGCTCACCTTTGCATCACCTGTCACCCTCTCACACCCCCTTTTTCTCTCTCGTCAGGTGTATTAGTAGAAGGAACAGATCGATGACAGTCATAAGCTCACCTTTGCATCACCTGTCAGCCTCTCACACCCCCTTTTTCTCTCTCTCGTCAGGTGTATTAGTAGAAGGAACAGATCGATGAGTCATAAGCTCACCTTTGCATCACCTGTCAGCCTCTCACACCCCCTTTTTCTCTCTCGTCAGGTGTATTAGTAGAAAGAACAGATCGATGACAGTCTTAAGCTCACCTTTGCATCACCTGTCAGCCTCTCACACCCCCTTTTTCTCTCTCGTCAGGTGTATTAGTAGAAGGAACAGATCGATGACAGTCATAAGCTCACCTTTGCATCACCTGTCAGCCTCTCACACCCCTTTTTTCTCTCTCGTCAGGTGTATTAGTAGAAAGAACAGATCGATGACAGTCAGCCTCTCCTTCTACTCTACAAGTACCTATTAATTCATCTCTTGTTCTCTTCGCGTCTCAGGAAAAGTATACAGCATGCACTCGTCTGATGTCCATGGAGAACTACCTATACAAAACCTACTTATCTCCCAGTTGAGGCTATCATGTTTTTAATTATTTGCCATTATTTTTATTTGTAGTTTTATATTATAGTTTATTTAGTGTACGTTCGGCGCCATATGACCCCGGCGCCATGAACAGAACGCCCCAATAATCATCATCCCTGTTAAGGCTTCCACGCCATTCACCTCACTTCCTTCCCTTTCACGCCCACAGCATTAAGGGGCGCATTACTAAACATTTTGTCGCTTAAGTTCGCCTATTTGACAAGGCTTTCCTAGGACTTTTGGGCATTTCCAGGAGTAGTTTTTAGACCCTGGTGGTAGTTTGTCCCTTCTTCTGTACCGTGAACCTGAAGAAACACACATTAGAACTCGCCTTTATAAATAACTTGACCTTTATAAATAGTTGATGTTTGAAATGAATGTGTTTTGTAATGCCAATCGAACTCTCCTCTTCGCCCACGGTAAGGCGCAGCAGTACAACGATACCCGTCTTCCCTCACCCCCACCCACCACCCACGCCCTTACTTAACCCACATATAAGTAACCTGCACACCACTTAAGCGTCGTTCTCCCACGCCCACAACAAAGCCAGGCAGTTCCCTCAGCCCCCATCCACGACCCACGCCCTTACTTAACCCACATATAAGTAACCTGCACACCACTTAAGCGTCGTTCTTCCACGCCCACAGCAAGGTCCAGCAGTTCTCTCACCCCCACCCACCATCCACGCCCTTACTTAACCCACATATAAGTAACCTGCACACCACTTAAGCGTCGTTCTCCCACGCCCACAACAAAGCCAGGCAGTTCCCTCAGGCCCCATCCACGACCCACGCCCTTACTTAACCCACATATAAGTAACCTGCACACCACTTAAGCGTCGTTCTCCCACGCCCACAACAAAGCCAGGCAGTTCCCTCAGCCCCCATCCACTCCCTTACTTAACCCACATATAAGTAACCTGCACACCACTTAAGCGTCGTTCTCCCACGCCCACAACAAAGCCAGGCAGTTCCCTCAGCCCCCATCCACTCCCTTACTTAACCCACATATAAGTAACCTGCACACCACTTAAGCGTCGTTCTCCCACGCCCACAACAAAGCCAGGCAGTTCCCTCAGGCCCCATCCACGACCCACGCCCTTACTTAACCCACATATAAGTAACCTGCACACCACTTAAGCGTCGTTCTTCCACGCCCACAACAAAGCCAGGCAGTTCCCTCAGCCCCCATCCACGACCCACGCCCTTACTTAACCCACATATAAGTAACAACCTGCACACCACTTAAGCGTCGTTCTTCCACGCCCACAACAAAGCCAGGCAGTTCCCTCAGGCCCCATCCACGACCCACGCCCTTACTTAACCCACATATAAGTAACAACCTGCACACCACTTAAGCGTCGTTCTTCCACGCCCACAACAAAGCCAGGCAGTTCCCTCAGCCCCCATCCACGACCCACGCCCTTACTTAACCCACATATAAGTAACCTGCACACCACTTAAGCGTCGTTCTCCCACGTCCACAACAAAGCCAGGCAGTTCCCTCAGCCCCCACCCACGCCCTTACTTAACCCACATATAAGTAACCTGCACACCACTTAAGCGTCGTTCTCCCACGCCCACAGCAAGGCCCAGCAGTACAACGACAGCATGGATGCCGCCGAACGAGCCTATACCGACAACGTACTGCCCCACGAAACCGATGCCGCCCGACAGATGCTCAAACAGCTACACGACCACAAGCGGGCGGTGCTGGAGGCGTCCATGCACACCCTTCAGGAGGCACAGACGCTGCTTGGGCGCCTCCGAAGCATGACCGCGGAGGGTGCCACGCTCGACTCCCGCCCTCTGCACATCAGGACCAACATAGACTTCGGTGAGGAGGGGAGATTTTTTTTTTTTTTTTCCTTCCTTCTTTTTTCTTCCTTTTCTTTCTTTTCTTTCCTTCCTTTTCTTTGTCTTTTTCTTTTTCTTTCTTTTCTTTATTTTTTTTTGTTTCTTTGTTTCTTTCTTCTTTGTCTTTCTTTTTCTTCTCATCTCTCTCTCTCTCTCTCTCTCTCTCTCTCTCTCTCTCTCTCTCTCTCTCTCTCTCTCTCTCTCTCTCTCTCTCTCTCTCTCTCTCTCTCTCTCTCTTCTATAGCGTAAGGACATAAACTGAGTGACAAGAGAGAGAGAGAGAGATGCATAATTGATAACATATAGCGAATAACATGTCCTCCTCCTCCTCCTCCTCCTCCTCCTCCTCCTCCTCCTCTTCCTCCTCCTCCCCCAGCCTGCTCCCAGATCGAGCACTACCTGGAATCCCTTCACGACCGCCGGAGGTTCCTGGACGGTCTCTTCATCGCCCGGAAGCGCCACCTGGAGGAATGCCTCGCCCTCTGTCTGCTCTACCAGGTGACGCGGCGGGTTCACACACACACACACACACACACACACACACACACACACACACACACACACACACGCAGTTCATGGCTATTTTCAGACTTGTTTTGATCTTTATACTCTTTCCTATGGCTTTCCGGGGAGCTTGAAGATTAGTAGAACACATATATGACAAAAGCAGAGCAGTTGATCAAGTAGGAGACGAGATATCGGCGCTTTAAAAACAATCTTAACCCAGAACACACACACACACACACACACACACACACACACACACACACACACACACATACACACACAGTTCATGGCTATTTTCAGACTTGTTTTGATCTTTATACTCTTTCCTATGGCTTTCCGGGGAGCTTGAAGATTAGTAGAACACATATATGACAAAAGAAGAGCATTTGATTAAGTAGAGACGAGATATCGGCGCTTTAAAAACAGTCTTAACCCAGAACACACACACACACACACACACACACACACACACACACACACAATAGTATACCTGAGGATGGATAGAATCTCACTTTTTACTTAAATTCCCTACAAATGAGTCTGTTGATAACGAGAGTATAACAGTTTTTCTTTCTTTGTGTTGCGTCGTTGAACTACCTCATTATAAGAATGTTGAAATATATTCGTCATTCATTGTAAAAGATTTAAATATAGACATAAATGATGCTGCAGGAGGGTATCAGGACACCTCTCCTCCCAAATTGACCTCCCTTTTTGGACACTCCTTTGACCTCTATTCAGGGGAAGTAAGTAGCGGGCTTTTTTTTATATTTTTCTTTGCGCCCTTGAACTGTCTCCTTAACTGTAAAAAAAATGGCAAGGGTGAGTTGTCCTGTAGTTATTAGGTAGGTTAGCCAAGTAGTCTGTCTCCCCTCTATAGCGAGCGCCCTTCCCTTTTAAGAGTCTGAAGTTCTTAAGTACGGGTCTCGCGCATAAGAGGCTAGGTACACTTCACCGCCACTTCCTCACGAATGGATGACTTAATACCAGGCGGCGGGACTCGGGAGGCATCACATTTTCGTATTGTCAAGGAGCTTCAAAAAGGGTCTTGGGGTCATGGGTGAGGCAACGGTGTCAGATTGTTGTACTCAGCCCCTTATATTAACCAATTTCTGACCTAAGAACTGTCTCAACCACCCCATTAACTAGATTCATTTATAGTTATCGTTGAAATGGTTGACTATTGGTGCTTTTTGGCAATAGTTAAGGCCTTAAGGGTCAGAAAATGGAAAATACAGTATGGTGAGTACGATAATCTGGCGCCGGTGGGCTGAGGTAGAGTTTGGTTGCTGTAAGATAAGCTTGAAGACGACTGCGCTAGACACCGAAATGATCTTGCAGCTTGAGGGGAAGGCGCGTGTTTTTTTGTTATTTTATAGCAAAGGAGACAGCACAAGAGCACACACAAAAAAGGAAACAATAAAAAAAGCCCGCTACTCGCCGCTCCTGTAAAGAATCCGAAGAGGTGGCCGAAAGAGCAGTTACGTGAGAAGGTGTCTCCAAACATATTCTTTCTCCCTCGTCTCAGGACCTGACGGAGACGGTGACGGCCCTCAGGCAGCTGCGGGATGATGTGTCGCAGCACCAGAGTTTGGGCGACTCGCAGAGCAACGCCGAGATCCTCCTGCATGAACACCTCAAGAGGGAAGCCGCGGCCAAGGTCAGTCTCTCAACATCATAAGGAATCTTGCAGACTCCTTACGTTCTTATGTTCTAATGTTAATAAAGCCAAAGTCTATATACACCAAGTCAAGTCACACGCAGGTTTGTGGGAGGAGACACGGCCGAGGCGTGGTTTATGCGTGACACTGCTTGGAGCCAAACTAATATGTAGAAACAGGGATTTAGAGAAAAGTTTATATATACCAAGTCAAGTCACACGCAGGTTTGTGGGAGGAGACACGGCAGAGGCGTGGTTTATGCGTGACACTGCTTGGAGCCAAACTAGAGAATGTAGAAACAGGGATTTAGAGAAAACGAGGAAAGGCGGACTAATTTAAATCAATCACTTCAACATGCCCTCCCTCACACCCCACACCGCCGTTTGTAGTCATTGGAATTACAGTCACGCAATAGCACAATAAAAAGGCATATTTTTTCGTCAGTGGATTGCCTGAACGCACTGTGAAAGGAGGCGAGAATGCACATACGGCCCCAACTTTAGTCACCCCTGAACTGGCGGGTATTTTTTTTTTTAGCTTCAAGTGACGTCATCCCGCTGCTCCGCCCTAAAACCGCCTCCTGCGCGTACCGGTCGCAGACTTGACTTGGTATATATAGACTTAGAATAAAGCAGTAAATGATGATGGTGACGACGACGATAATGATAATGATAAGAAGTGCCTTTATTCTCACTCCTCTACCCTCTATCCTCACTCCTCTACCCTCTATCCTCACTCCTCTACCCTCTATCCTCACTCCTCTACCCTCTATCCTCACTCCTCTACCCTCTATCCTCACTCCTCTACCCTCTATCCTCACTCCTCTACCCTCTATCCTCACTCCTCTGCCCTCTATCCTCACTCCTCTGCCCTCTATCCTCACTCCTCTGCCCTCTATCCTCACTCCTCTACCCTCTATCCTCACTCCTCTGCCCTCTATCCTCACTCCTCTACCCTCTATCCTCACTCCTCTACCCTCTATCCTCACTCCTCTGCCCTCTATCCTCACTCCTCTACCCTCTATCCTCCTCTACCCTATATCCTCACTGCTCTGACCTCTATCCCCTCTCCTCTATCCTCACTCCTCTACCCTCTATCCTCACTCCTCTACCCTCTATCCTCACTCCTCTACCCTCCTCCTCCCTCTACCCTCTCCTCCCTCCTCTATCCTCCTCTATCCTCCTCTACCCTCTATCCTCACTCCTCTGCCCTCTATCCTCACTCCTCTACCCTCTATCCTCACTCCTCTGCCCTCTATCCTCACTCCTCTACCCTCTATCCTCACTCCTCTGCCCTCTATCCCCACTCCTCTATCCTCACTCCTCTACCCTCTATCCTCACTCCTCTGCCCTCTATCCTCACTCCTCTACCCTCTATCCTCACTCCTCTACCCTCTATCCTCACTCCTCTACCCTCTATCCTCCTCCCTCTGCCTCCCTCTCCCTCTATCCTCACTCCTCTACCCTCTATCCTCACTCCTCTACCCTCTATCCTCACTCCTCTACCCTCTATCCTCACTCCTCTACCCTCTATCCCCACAGGAGCACCAGGATAGATGCATCCACCTCCTGAAGACCGCCGAGACCATGGCCTCCAGGGGTCACTACGCCGGGCTGGAGGCGAGGTCCCGCGCCTACTCCGTGCTGGAGGCCGCCACAGCGCTGCACGAGACATGTGACACCCGCTCGGCCCTCCTGCAGCAGGCCATCCTCTTCTTCAAGCTGGCGCAGACCGTGAGTGCCCTGTGTTGTTGTTGTTGTTGTTGTTGTTTTTACGTGTACACCTATAGCGCCGGTAGGCCTTTCTTGAGGGGCCTAGATGGTACGTAGTCGGCCCCAGTCCATCATGGCGCAGGCAAGTGTTTATAGTGGCGCCATCTTGTTGTTGTTGTTGTTGTTGTTGTTGTTGTTGTTGTTGTTGTTGTCGTCCATCTCCATCTTCCTCTTCTCCTTGTTCCTCTTTTTGTTCTTCTTTTTTTCTTCTTTTTCTTCTTTAATATATCTCTTCAGTTGTTTACCTGATGAATCTCACACTTTATATACTTAGTTGTTCTTTGTCTTGTATTTTTCGTTGTAGTTGAATCTGAGTGAATATTACGTTATGTTCTACTATCTTTGACCTGGTGCCTAGTTTGATATCTCTTTAGTTAATTTCCAAATGAATCCTGGACTTGATATTTTTACCTGTTGTTCGTATGTCCAGTATTATTATTATTTTTTTTTTAATCTGACTGTACGTTATTTTCTACTATCTTTGACCTGTTGCCAAGTTTAATATCTCTTTAGTTGATTTCCAAATGAATCTTGGACTTGATATTCTAAGCTGTTGTTCGTATGTCCAGTATTTTTTTTTCTCGAATCTGCGTGAATATTACGTTATTTTTTTTTTATTATCTTTGACCTGTTGCCAAGTTTGATATCTCTTTAGTTAATTTCCAAATGAATCTTGGACTTGATATTTTTAGCTGTTGTTTGTATGTCCAGTATTTTGTTGAATCTGAGTGAATATTACGTTATTTTCTACAATCCTTGACCTGTTGCCTAGTTTGATATCTCTTTAGTTGATTTCCAAATGAATCTTGCACTGGATATTCTTAGCTGTTTTTCGTATGTCCATTTTCTCTTTCGAATCTAACCGAATATTACGTTATGTTCTACCATCCTTGACCTGGTGCCTAGTTTAATATCGCTTTATTTAATTTCCAAATGAATGACTTAATATTTTTAGCTGTTGTTCGTATGTTCAGTATTTTGTTGAATCTGACTGAATATTCCGTCATCTCTTTCCACTTTCACTGAGGCATTGCTGACTGAATATTCCGTCATCTCTTTCCACTTTCACTGAGGCATTGCTGACTGAATATTCCGTCATCTCTTTCCACTTTCACTGAGGCATTGCTGACTGAATATTCCGTCATCTCTTTCCACTTTCACTGAGGCATTGCTGACTGAATATTCCGTCATCTCTTTCCACTTTCACTGAGGCATTGCTGACTGAATATTCCGTCATCTCTTTCCACTTTCACTGAGGCATTGCTGACTGAATATTCCGTCATCTCTTTCCACTTTCACTGAGGCATTGCTGACTGAATATTCCGTCATCTCTTTCCACTTTCACTGAGGTATTGCTGACTGAATATTCCGTCATCTCTTTCCACTTTCACTGAGGTATTGCTGACTGAATATCCCGTCATCTCTTTCCACTTTCACTGAGGCATTGCTGACTGAATATTCCGTCATCTCTTTCCACTTTCACTGAGGTATTGCTGACTGAATATTCCGTCATCTCTTTCCACTTTCACTGAGGCATTGCTGACTGAATATTCCGTCATCTCTTTCCACTTTCACTGAGGCATTGCTGACTGAATATTACGTCATCTCTTTCCACTTTCACTGAGGCATTGCTGACTGAATATTCCGTCATCTCTTTCCACTTTCACTGAGGCATTGTCTTGTTTGATTTCCCCAAGTGCATCGTAGCAAGTGATCCATCCTCTTCCCCTTCCCCTCTTCCCTCTTTCCTCTCCCTCTCCCAGGCCCTGACCAAGCTGGACCAGGCCGAGGTGCAGGTGGCCAGCATGGCGGGTGAGGGCGCCCAGCGGCTTTCCCTCATCGTAGGCGTGGTGGAGGAGGCGGTGCAGCCGGCGCTCACTGAGGGCTGCGCTATCCTCGAGGTCACCGGTGGAAGGAACCAACCGCACAATAGGGTGAGGAGAGGACACCAAGTAGCCTGAAAGAAGAAAAAATAATAATAATATCCAGTCAGTAAAGATCATGTGTTGGGTGAGATTATACGTGAACTTGATGCTGCAATGGTAGTTTTATGAAGGGAATGGAAAGTTGTGATAATGAAGAGATTTGAGAGGAGTATGTAGGGAGTAGATAAGAGATAGGAGATATAAAGCCATGCAAAATCATATTGTTGGTATTATAAGATTCTTTCATTTCTCACATCAAGTATTTCTAAAGGTCAAAGATGGGGTCAATCGGGGTCTAATGAGTGGTTCTTTAGGTTCACGGTACAGAGGAAAGGTCAGACTACCACCAGGGTCATAAAACTACGTCTGGAAATATCCCAGACTCATAGGAAAGCCTTGTCAAATAGGTGAACTTTAGCGACGAAATGTTTTAAAATACGACCCATATATGAGTCGAGGAGATGAAGGCAAAGTTTGTAATGAATAAGAACTTGTTTGATGATTGTGGTGAGCGTCCTTAGCATTAACAGACAACATTTAAAGTTATACAAAGAGTGATCTCAAACCCTAAAGAGTCCCTGCTTCCTCCCCCTTCCCCCCAGGGCATCACTGAGCTGGTGGAGGAGCTGGAGCGGCGCCGCGCCCACCTGTCCTCCACGTGCGTCAGCAACACCGAGCAGGTCCTGCAACGCACCGAGCTCTCCAACGCCTTCCTCGAGGAGCACAACGCGGTGAGTGAAGTATACAAGTCAGGATTTCCACCATGTTACTTTTTAAAGACATTTACTTTGTCTGGAATCCTCTGGGAGTGTATGTAACCCGTATGCCTATATGAAAAAGACAGATAGGAGGCCTCAGAATGCCATATAGTTCTAAATACAAGTAGGAAGAGGCAACATGGCGGCGGAATTTAAAAGGTAGAAGATTGTCAGTATGAGGAGGGGAGTTGATGAAACGAAGAGCCTATGACTACTTTGTTCAAGAGAGCTGTGTGAGTGGAGCCCCATACACATGTGATGCATACTCCATACGAGGGCGGACAAGGCCCCTGTATATGGACAGCATCTGTGCGGGGGAGAAGAACTGGCGGAGACGATACAGAACGCCCAACTCGAGGAAGCTGATTTAGTGAGAGAGGAGATATGGAGGGAGAATATAAGTGAAGGAAATCACTATTAATGTGTCTGTGTTGACGTGCCTCACCTTCCCCCGCAGATCGAGTCCTGGCTGGTGCGTGTCGGGGATGCCTTCCTGCAGGGCCACCAGGACTCCGGCGGCTCCCTCAGCCTGGCCAAGGACTTCCTGCACCTCCACCAGACGCTCACACGCGACGTCGCGGTGAGTCCTGCACGGGGAGTTTGCAGAATTAAAAAAAAAAAAACCACTCACTAAACTAAACACTCCTATCTCTCAGTTTACCAGACCTTATATCTTATAGTTGTATATCTTCTGCTAACAAATTTAGTCACTTCATTCCCAATTATCTGTATGTTAGTGGTGTTGAGTTTATTGACTGTAGTATTTGTACTCGTCCAGCTGCTGCAGTGTTTGATAATTAATACACACTCATAAAAATAAGTTAACCTAACCTGAGCTCCTATTCACTCACTACATACACAGAGGCCGGTGGCAGCAGGCAGATACATATTGTAGATGAAGTCAAACTTAGATCATTTTAAAATTTTGATATTTTCTGTAGTTGTAGATAAATGCAGAGATTGAAACTAATTCTGCTTTGAGGATTTTATATATATATTTTCCCAGTAGGCCCGTGATTCTGACATGCTTAATTCTGGTGTGCTACTTAGTCATGAACATTAGGGTTTAATATTTCCCCTCCATGGTAACATTCAGGACTGGAAGACTTCTTTGTGTCTCCTCCACTGACAGCCTTTAAATAATCTTCCAGTGTAATGGTAGGAGGTACAGATGGAAGGCAACTGTTAATTCTCTTTTTCATTTACCTTCACACAGGAAAAGAAGACTGAGATTGACTCCCTTGCGACCTTCCTCGAGAAGCTTCTGCCTGACCTCTCCCTGGAGGACGGGGCGAGCTACAAGGACAAGATGCAGGCCCTCTATGACCACTGGGAGGCCCTCAGGAAGCTGCTGGGTGAGGGCGAACCTTCTTTTAATCACAGTGTTTGCCAGTCATTTATATACAGTCACCTCTTGATGTCGTGTTATTTAAAATCACGTTATTTAAACATAATTTCCCCATACGAAATTATTCTCTGGTAAAAGTAAGTTGCTTTTCTATAGTGTGAGTTACTAGTTTCATCTCCTCTCTCTCCCTCAGGCGCACGCATTGGCATCTGTGAGAAGTATGTCAAGTTCCACGAGGCCGCCGAGGCTGTGAACGGCGAGTTTGAGTCCTTCGAGCTGCTGCTGAAGGAGGCCAAAGGAGAGGACGACAGGGACCTGGTGGAGGCCAAGTGGGAGCAGCTGCAGAAGCACTACCAGGACCTCTGCAACACTGGACGGGCCTTCTGCCAAGAGGCCAAGAATGTGAGTGTGTGTGAGGCATTGTCATAGAGGTTAAAAAGAGGCATATGAGGGGTCCAGAACCAAAGGGAAATCCTCGCCATGTTTACGGTTTTGAGTTACTGGTTGCGTCATGAAGCATAACCTTCCTCGAACGAACGGTATTAGTAGCCAAGGGAAAATCAACCATCTGGAGGGCATACCGTGTGGTCAAAACAAGGTGACAAATTATTAAAAACAGTCTGAAACATAAGTCTAATCATTATGAAACTCACTTTTGGCGCAGATGTCCCGTGGGCTCGAGATGCCTCATACATGATTGAGGGGATGAGGTCCAAAATAGGGCTCTGTCAGGTAGGACTCGAGCTCCCTGAAAAGAAGACAAGGAGAGGTGTGTCAGGAGCCTCACGGATAATGTCGAAAGCAATTTTAGTCCAAATGACCTCAGACCATGTAGAAGTAGAGCTTTCCTGAGAAGAGATTAGGTGTGTCCGGAGTCTCACTGATAATGTCGAAAGTAATTTTAGTCCAAATGACCCCTGACCATGTAGAAGTAGAGCTTTCCTGAGAAGAGATTAGGTGTTTCAGGAGCCTCACGGATAATGTCGAAAGTAATTTTAGTCCAAATGACCTCTGACCATGTAGAAGTAGAGCTTTCCTGAGAAGAGATTAGGTGTGTCAGGAGCCTCACTGATAATGTCGAAAGTAATTTTAGTCCAAATGGCCTCTGACCATGTAGAAGTAGAGCTTTCCTGAGAAGAGATTAGGTGTGTCAGGAGCAGCGTTGCTAGATTATCGTACTCAGCGCCTCATATTTACCGGTTTCTGGGCTATAGCTATTGACAAACTACACCGATAATTAACCATTGTAACGATAACTATATATGAAGGCAGTTATTAGGGTCGTGGAGGCAGTTTTGGGGTCGGAAATTGGCAAACATAGGAGGCTGAGTACGGCAATGTAGCAACGTTGGTCAGGGGTCTCGCTGAGGATGTTGAGGGTAATTTATAGTCCAAATGACCTTTGACCTGGCAGAACACCGACATGAATTTCGACAGGGAATACTTGCAGCCTATGTTGAATTCAAGAAGGCATTTGACTCTGTGCATCTTGACTGACACCTCACCTCCAGGCATATTGGCATGCAGCACACTTCTACATGATTTTAGGATCCTTCACAAAGCTAATCAACTTCCCTGACAGGTGGATGACCCTTACCTGGACACCAACCGAGCCATCCTGTGCGTGGAGAACATCCTGGACCACCTGGGCAAGCGGCGGCTGGTGATCACCGACCTCCACACCCACTTCCACATGAAGCTGACCACCACCAAAGAGATGACCATGCTCTTCAACACTTACCGGGACAACATCAGGAAGGTGAGCCGAGGGGAGGAAGGAAGGGATATTTAAAGGAGGCAGCTCAAGGGCAAAAAATACCCAAAAAACAACTAAAAATGTCCACTAACAAAAAAGCCTGCTGTTTCCCCTCTGTTGTTTGCATTGTCACAACATCAAGGTGCTGGAGGGAAGATGAAGAGCTTTTACAGTTAACCCTTCTGCTGCGATTGGCATGGATTTGGCCTTCACTGGTAGCCTGGTAACATATAGTCCCAGGTCCTTCTCTGCCTCTGTGGTGGATAGTGGAGTGTTTCCCATGTGGTACTGGTGTGCTGGATATCCCCTCCCAAGGTGCAGGACTACATTTTTCTTCATTGAATTGTAGCAGCCACTTTTAGTTCCACTCCTATAGCTTGGTGATGTCTTCTTGTAGAAAATCCACAGCCAAGGGGTTAAAGGAGGCAGCTCAAGGCTTTCATATGAGTTTAGGGTATTTCCAGGAGTAGTTTTATGACCCTGGTGGTAGTTTGGCTCTTCCTCAGTAGCATGAACCTAAAAAAACACTCATTCGAACACGATTGATCCACTCTTAGACATTTCCAGGAGTAGTTTTATGACCCTGGTGGTAGTTTGGCCCTTCCTCAGTAGCGTGAACCTAAAAAAACACTCATTCGAACACGATTGATCCCCTCTTAGACATTTCCAGGAGTAGTTTTATGACCCTGGTGGTAGTTTGGCTCTTCCTCAGTAGCATGAACCTAAAAAAACACTCATTCGAACACGATTGATCCCCTCTTAAACATTTCCAGGAGTAGTTTTATGACCCTGGTGGTAGTTTGGCTCTTCCTCAGTACCTTGAACCTAAAAAACACATTAGAATCCAATTGATCCTCTCTTTGACCTTTATGTGAGACCTTGTTGTGAGAAGCCAAAGCATCTTAAAATACATACCTTAGTAGTTACAAAAGCAAACATTCACCACCCCAGATGCAGGACGAGATGGCCGAGATGGAGAACAGCTTCTGCCCGCTGCTGAGGGGTGACGTTGGCGACCCCGAGGGCATGGCAAACACCCTGGAGCAGTGCCTGGCCATCTACGTGTCGGCCGTGAAGAAGACGCAGGAGGACATTCAGGACATGATCACGAGGGCCGAGGTCATGTCCTACAAAGGTGGGCGGGAGGAACAGTAGGAATAGTGATGCTTGTTGCTGTGAATTCTAAAGTTCATGTGATTTCTGAGGAATTATATTTTTCGAGTTTGTTTTTAGGGGGGGGAGGGTCAAGGGGTGTTTTCCTGATCGGTATTTTTTTTCATAGTCGGCATTTTTTTATTCTAGTGGGCATTTTTCCTCAAGATGTTTTTGTTTTTTTCTAGTGGGTATTTTTTAGTAGGCATATTTTTGTGGGCATTTTTTAGTAGGCATATTTTTGTGGGCATTTTTTAGTAGGCATATTTTTGTGGGCATTTTTTAGTAGGCATATTTTAGTGGGTATTTTTTAGTAGGCATATTTTAGTGGGCATTTTTTAGTAGGCATATTTTAGTGGGCATTTTTTAGTAGGCATATTTTAGTGGGCATTTTTTAGTTGGCATATTTTAGTGGGTATTTTTTAGTAGGCATATTTTAGTGGGTATTTTTTAGTAGGCATATTTTAGTGGGTATTTTTTAGTAGGCATATTTTAGTGGGCATTTTTTAGTAGGCATATTTTAGTGGGCATTTTTTAGTAGGCATATTTTAGTGGGCATTTTTTAGTAGGCATATTTTAGTGGGCATTTTTTAGTAGGCATATTTTAGTGGGTATTTTTTAGTAGGCATATTTTAGTGGGCATTTTTTAGTAGGCATATTTTAGTGGGCATTTTTTAGTAGGCATATTTTAGTGGGCATTTTTTAGTAGGCATATTTTAGTGGGCATTTTTTAGTAGGCATATTTTAGTGGGCATTTTTTAGTAGGCATATTTTAGTGGGCATTTTTTAGTTGGCATATTTTAGTGGGCATTTTTTTGTTTACATTTATTCTTTCTTTAAAGTGGGCATTTTTAGGAGACATTTTTTATTCTAGTAGTGGACATTTTTTCTCTTGTTGGCATTTTTTATTCTATTTTTTGCAAGTAGGCATTTTTTATTAGGCATTGTTTTCTTCTTTTTTTTGCAAGTGGGCATTTTTAGTAGACATTTTTATTCTAGTGGGCATTTTTTCTTTAATTGGCATATTTTTTCCTTTTTTTTTCAAGTGGGCATTTTTCACTAGGCATTCTTTCTCATTCCTTTACTTTAATCTTTCTTAAATTCTCATCTACTTACATTCTTAACCATAGAAAAGATAATAATAATAAAATAATGAAATAACAATAACACTAATAGTAGATTTCTTGAGCTTTTTCTCTTTTCTTTTATCTCTCTCAAATACTCATCTACTTTCTTAACCTGTCCGCTGCGATTGGCACGGATTTGGCCTTCACTGGTAGCCTGGTCACATACACTCCCAGGTCTTTCTCTGCCTCTGTGGTGGATAGTGGAGTGTTTCCCATGTGGTATTGGTATGCTGGATATCCCTTCACTGGTAGCCTGGAAACATACACTCCCAGGTCTTTCTCTGCGTCTGTGGTGGATAGTGGAGTGTTTCCCATGTGGTATTGGTGTGCTGGATATCCCTTCACTGGTAGCCTGGCAACATACACTCCCAGGTCTTTCTCTGCCTCTGTGGTGGATAGTGGAGTGTTTCCCATGTGGTATTGGTGTGCTGGATATCCCTTCACTGGTAGCCTGGTAACATACACTCCCAGGTCTTTCTCTGCCTCTGTGGTGGATAGTGGAGTGTTTCCCATGTGGTATTGGTGTGCTGGATATCCCTTCACTGGTAGCCTGGTAACATACACTCCCAGGTCTTTCTCTGCCTCTGTGGTGGATAGTGGAGTGTTTCCCATGTGGTATTGGTGTGCTGGATATCCCTTCACTGGTAGCCTGGTAACATACACTCCCAGGTCTTTCTCTGCCTCTGTGGTGGATAGTGGAGTGTTTCCCATGTGGTATTGGTGTGCTGGATATCCCTTCACTGGTAGCCTGGTAACATACACTCCCAGGTCTTTCTCTGCCTCTGTGGTGGATAGTGGAGTGTTTCCCATGTGGTATTGGTGTGCTGGATATCCCCTCCCAAGGTGCAGGACTTTACATTTTTCTTCATGGAATTGTAGCAGCCACTTTTTGCTTCACTCCTGTAACTTGGTGATGTCTTCTTGTAGGAAATCCACAGTCAAGGGGTTAAATATGAAAAACAATAGTAATGATAATAACAACTAATATAATAATCATCTCCTTACCAGGTGACGAGCCAGGCCAGAGGGACGAGGTCATTGGCTCCCTCCTGCACCTTTACCAGAACCTGCAGAACAAGGCCACCGACTACCAGATCCTCGGACACATGTTGATTCAGTGGTGCCGCAACATTGCCGAGGTCAGGCACGGTGTCTCCCTCAGGACTCGCTCGTAGTTCTTCAGCCGACGCTCTCCTCTGCTCCACTTTGCTCCTCTCTCCCTTCCTCCTTCCCTGTGTCTCTTTCTCTATATATTTTAGTCTCCATCTCTCCCTCCATCCCTCATTTATCTAGTTTACTCTCTCTCTTCTTCATTCTTTTCAGGAGTCACTCGTAGCCCTTCAGCCGACGCTCTCCTCTGCTCCACTTTGCTTCTCTCTCCCTTCCTCCTTCCCTGTGTCTCTTTCTCTATATATTTATGTCTCCATCTCTCCCTCCATCCCTCATTTATCTAGTTTACTCTCTCTCTTCTTCATTCTTTTCAGGAGTCACTCGTAGCCCTTCAGCCGACGCTCTCCTCTGCTCCACTTTGCTTCCCTCTCTCTTCCTCCTTCCCTCCATCCCTCCTTTCATTTCTCTCTCTATCCCTCCATCCCTCCTTTCATCTCTCTCTCTCTCCCTCCATTCCTATTTTATCTAGTCCATTCTTTCTCTCTCCCTCATTCCTCCTTCCATTCCTCTCCGCTTCTTAAATTTTGCCATATTAAACTTATTTTCAAATCACTTTCAATCATGTTAAGAAGGTTATTGTATTATTCCCCTCTATCAGTATATAAATGTTGCTAAAGATGCATAGGAGAAAAATCTTAAGTACCAGAATTTCCTTTGACACATGAAAGAAAAGTAAAATTAATGAATGAAAAGGGAAAGTGAGATCCTGGTTTTCTTTGTAGCTGGCGGACGAATTGCCGTTTTAGCTTACGAGTCTTCCCTGTCACCTTGTCCCCTTGTGTCCCCAGATCCACCGGTCCTGTGACAAGCTGGAGGGCCAGTTCGACATGGTGAGCCTGGACATCGGCGGCGTGGAGGGCCAGCTGAGGGAGCACGAGGCCTCCAAGCAGGCTGTGTCCGAGCTTCTCAAGTTTGCCCAGAACGAAGCAGACTCCATCATGACGAAGATTAGGGACCAGGTAAGGATGTTGTTTTTTATTTTTTTATTTTTTTATAGTAAAGAAAACAGCTCAAGGGCAAAAAAAAGAAACAATAATGAAAAAAAAGCATGCAAATTTTAGTTATATCTGTCCTTAATGAAAAAATAGTGTCTTTAGATTATCTCAAAACAAGACCAGGTAAGGATTTTTTTTTTTTACAGTAAAGAAAACAGCTCAAGGCAAAAAAAAAGGAAACAAAATTGATGAAAAAAAAAAGCACGCCAATGTTAGTTAAATCTTTGTCCTTAATGAAAACCTAGTGTCTTTAGATTATCTCAAAAGCAAGAGCTGGTGATTGTGTTAGCCTGACATATAGAAGTGTTATCAATACGTGCATAACCCCCTTTATAGGCCTATTAGATTACTTTTTTTATGTCACTTCATCTCATCCTTAACGCCATTCCTTATGTCACCCTTCACCTTCCCTCACCCCTTGTCACCCTTTGCCCAGCAGTGTGACACCCAAAATTGACCTCTCTCTTGGCAACTCTCAACTTTTTACTGTTGTGGGAGTGGCGAGTAGCAGGCTGTTTTGGGGGGGACCCTTCTTGTTGCCCTTGAGCCGTATCCTTTCATGTAAAAAAATAAATAAAATAAAAAACTCAATCTTGCTTCCTCCCTCTACACCACCCACTGCGTTAACCCTTATCTTACCCTCTATCCTGCTCTCTGTCTTACCCTTTGTGCACTGCTTTGCTCTACTCCTTATCTCATCTCCGCCCTGCCCCCAGTGTCCTCCTCACCCCGGGGCACAGGACATTGCCACCATGGAGGAGATGCTGGTGCGCCGCGGGAAGGAGTTTGATGTGAACTGGACGCAGCACCAGAAGATGTTGGAGAGGCAACTGAAGCGCTCGCAGTACCATGTTGACCTTCAGGTAATTCCTCCATCCCTCCTTTCATCTCTCTCTATCCCTCCATCCCTCCTTTCAGCTCTCTGTCTATCCCTCCATCCCTCCTTTCAGCTCTCTCTCTCTCCTTCCATCCCTGTTTTATCTAGTCCATTCTCTCTCTCTCTCTCTCTCATTCCTCATGTCCTTTATTTATATATTTATTTATTTATTTATTTTTTTTTTACGTGAACGCCTATAGTGCTGGTAGGCTTTCTTGAGGGGCCTGGATGGTAGTTGGCTCCAGCCCGTCATGGCACAGGCAAGTGTTTATAGTGGCGCCATCTTCCTCTGCTGTATTTAACTGAAAGGAGAGTTAGACAGTTGTGCGATGGCTAAAGAGAGAGTTCTTTCTATGATTTAACTGATTAACGTTTTTGGTCATCTAGATTATGGTGTAGTTAGAGAGGGTTGAGTGACTGGTGTTCATGATAAGAAGTTAACCTGTTCTTTAAGTTTGAAGTTTTACGAGTCAGTTTTGTTGCTCTTGAATATTCAGTGGTCCTGTTGTTATGACTTCTATATGGGGTTCTCATATGTGCGTTTTTCGATGTAGTCTTATGGAATCACTTTGTCATGTTAAAAAGGTTATTACACTACTTCCCTCTGTCACTATATAAATTTTACTAAAGATGCATAGGAGAAATCTTTTGATGTAGTCTTGATGTCTGTCTGGTATAAGTATAAAAACTACATGTACTTTTAAGGGGCTGTATAAATTTCACTAAAGGGTTCTGTTGTTCCTGTTTAGTTCTTCCTCTTGCGATGTTGATTTCCATATTGATTCCTCACATGTGCATTTTTTGATGTAGTCTTGATGTAGTCTGTCTGACATAAGTATAAAAACTACACTTACTTTTAAAGGGTTGTATAAATTTTGCTAAAGGGTTCTGTTGTTCCTGTTTAGTTCCTCCTCTTGCGATGTTGATTTCCATATTGATTCCTCACACTTGTCTTCCTCATGCAGGTGATCAGTGACCAGCTGCGTGACTTGAGCGAACAGCTGAGTCGCATGCGAGGCCACTATGGTGACTCCCTGGCCGCAGCCACCAACATGCAGGGGGCCTTCAACCAGTTCCAGCAGACAGTGGACGTGAGTACTGGCAGGGTCTGAGGCACTGTTTGGCAGCTGTACTACAATGTGAGGGAACAGAACATAGACATACAGAACATAGACATACCTGTGTATATAGAGAAGTAAAAAGTCTTTCTATTAGTCATTGGTAGCCTCTTACAACGACACTGAAATTGGCTGGAAGTTTGATAAGTATTAAGAAATCTGTCATTGAAGAAAACAAATTGTAGTGATCATTCTTAACCCGTCCGCTGCGATTGGCACGGATTTGGCTTTCACTGGTAGCCTGGTAACATACACTCCCAGGTCTTTCTCTGCCTCTGTGGTGGATAGTGGAGTGTTTCCCATGTGGTATTGGTGTGCTGGATATCCCTTCACTGGTAGCCTGGTAACATACACTCCTAGCTCTTTCTCTGCCTCTGTGGTGGATAGTGGAGTGTTTCCCATGTGGTATTGGTATGCTGGATATCCCTTCACTGGTAGCCTGGTAACATACACTCCCAGGTCTTTCTCTGCCTCTGTGGTGGATAGTGGAGTGTTTCCCATGTGGTATTGGTGTGCTGGATATCCCTTCACTGGTAGCCTGGTAACATACACTCCTAGGTCTTTCTCTGCCTCTGTGGTGGATAGTGGAGTGTTTCCCATGTGGTCTTTACATTGTTCTTCATTGAATTGTAGCAGCCACTTTTTGTTCAATTCCTGTAGCTTGGTGATGTCTTCTAGTAGGAAATCCGCAGGCAAGAGGTTAAAGCTGGGAAAGTAACAATCAGTTTTAGTTTTTAGTGAAATTTTCAGAGCCCAGAAATCCCATGCTCCATATACACCATAAATTTAATGGTTGAGTCTAATTACCTCCCACTCTTTCCCAGGTGCTTGAGAAACGCATCCAGGGCTTCGTGTCCACCACCACCAAGATGCTCGGCCCCGAGGACGACTCTGGCGAAGTGCAGGCAGACCTCGCCGAGCTGGAGAAGAAGTGGTCCACCTTCCAGATGCAGGTCGGGCAGGCAAAGAACTCCATCGAGCTCTCCATCGTGTTCTACAGACTGGTGGAGGATGTGAGTAGTGCAGCCCTGTGTCCTGCTGTATCCTTGTTGCTACCCATTCACCCACAGTAGTGTTTATGCAGAAGCCATACAGTCTTCAATAGGATTCTTTGTTCAACCTGTCCGCTGAAATTGGCACGGATTTCACCTTCGCTGGTAGCCTGGTAACATATAGTCCCAGGTCTTTCTCTGCCTCTGTGGTGGATAGTGGAGTGTTTCCCATGTGGTATTGGTGTGCTGGATATCCCTTCACTGGTAGCCTGGTAACATATGCTCCCAGGTCTTTCTCTGCCTCTGTGGTGGATAGTGGAGTGTTTCCCATGTGGTATTGGTGTGCTGGATATCCCCTCTCAAGGTGCAGGACTTTACATTTTTCCTCATTGAATTGTAGCAGCCACTTTTTGTTCCATTCCTGTAGCTTGGTGATGTCTTCTGGTAGGAAATCTGCAGTCCAGGGGTTAAGTAATCCTAAAGGCAATGCTCATAGGAACCAATTTAGCAGATGTATATAACTTTGAGTGGAAGGAAAATTTTTGTCACAGCTGACCACTCGCTTTCCTGTTTCATATTTCAGGCTGAGGACTGGTTTAAGGAGGGCACAAGACTCCTGGTTGAGGTTGCCGGCGAGACCGTCAACATCAAGAACCCCGAGCAAGCTGAGCGTCTGAGGTCCCGGATCGAGCACTTCCTCAAGCCCGGGGAGGACACGCAGCAGGAGCGCATCACCCAGATCTCCACCCTGGCGCAGGAGCTGTACGGCGACACCCAGCCCAAGACGGTTTGTATAGAGATCCACGTCTTTGTTCCTTAAGTTAGTGGTGATCCCTAGGCAAGGTGGAATGTGTTGAGGGTCAGTTGTTCAATGGTCCTGCGTTCTGGTGGTAACGTTACTTGTCAGGCAAATAAAGGAGACCAGAACTGATAATGTAGCCCTGTTTGAGGTCTTGCAGTCGTTTTCCTTTCTGGTGATAGTTGAAGCACATCACTTGCTGCCGAGATACATGTGAACCAGTGACCTTCTTGACCTTTATTCTTACTGGATGACAATCAGAAAGGTCAGAGTTTGTTGTTTCCATCCCCTCCACTCTCCCTGTGTCCTCTCATGCAAAACACACTAAATATGCACCAAGTGTTATAGCTGCATTAAAACGGAGGAAAATGTCCAACCAATTTTTCTAGATTTTTTGCAAGTTAGTGATGACTGTTTTTTAGTAACAGTGTGTGAATGTTGTTTATTTTTTTAGGTTGAAGTTATGAGCCACCAAAACACTCAAATAGTTGAGAGTTTGAGAGTCATCATGCGGAATTTGGGTTTGATGGTGGAGAACCTTAAGGCCGCAGAGGACCTCAATGAGACGCAGAAGAAGGTGAGAGAGAAGATGCTGTGCCGGGCCGCTGTCTGCATGGCTACCTCAAACTGTTGTTGTGTCCTTCCTTGCAAGTTGTAGCTCAAGATCCTGCGATAGTTTGCTTTCCTGTTTTGCATTGCTCCTCTCTATGCTGTTTACAGTTACTTGAGATTACATATATTGACAAAATGTACTTTAGCGAGAAGGCTTATGAGCTCAGAGGCCTCACCTGTGCCTTACAATCATTCTCATTTCAAATTCCTCATTCTAATTTTGTAGCATTAACACCTGGCATGTCTCTACCTGTAGGAAAAAGAGGAGCTCACGGCTTCTCTTGCAGCAGCTCAGGCAGAGGCCGAGGCTGCACGACTGGCGGCCCTGGCAGCAGAGGAGGCCAGGCGGGCAGCAGAGGAGGCTGCCGAGGCCATGGCCATTCCCATCGAGCCAATTGTCCCAGAAAAGGTATGTCCATCATGATCACCGCACACTAATGGGAGGATCCTAATACTGACTTTGAGTTTGATTATTTTAATTTTGATTACGATTTGATGGATTTGATTTTTATTATGATTCTAATGGTACAAAACCACTCAGTACAAGGGCTCAAGATCTCCAGACAGACTGATCAGCTTCAATGCAAAATTCCGAGGCTTCAGAATAGTGCCTAAGTTGTCCCAGAGGCTTCAGAATAGTGCCTAAGTTGTCCCAGAGGCTTCAAAATCGTGCATAAGTTGTCCCAAAGGCTTCAGAATAGTGCCTAAGTTGTCCCAAAGGCTTCAGAATAGTTCCTAAGTTGTCCCAGAGGCTTCAGAATAGTGCCTAAGTTGTCCCAGAGGCTTCAGAATAGTGCATAAGTTGTCCCAGAGGCTTCAGAATAGTGCATAAGTTGTCCCAGAGGCTTCAGAATAGTGCATAAGTTGTCCCAGAGGCTTCAAAATAGTGCATAAGTTGTCCCAGAGGCTTCAGAATAGTGCATAAGTTGTCCCAGAGGCTTCAAAATAGTGCATAAGTTGTCCCAGAGGCTTCAGAATAGTGCATAAGTTGTCCCAGAGGCTTCAGAATAGTGCATAAGTTGTCCCAGAGGCTTCAAAATAGTGCATAAGTTGTCCCAGAGGCTTCAGAATAGTGCATAAGTTGTCCCAGAGGCTTCAGAATAGTGCATAAGTTGTCCCAGAGGCTTCAGAATAGTGCATAAGTTGTCCCAGAGGCTTCAGAATAGTGCATAAGTTGTCCCAGAGGCTTCAGAATAGTGCATAAGTTGTCCCAGAGGCTTCAGAATAGTGCATAAGTTGTCCCAGAGGCTTCAAAATAGTGCATAAGTTGTCCCAGAGGCTTCAAAATAGTGCATAAGTTGTCCCAGAGGCTTCAAAATAGTGCATAAGTTGTCCCAGAGGCTTCAGAATAGTGCATAAGTTGTCCCAGAGGCTTCAAAATAGTGCATAAGTTGTCCCAGAGGCTTCAGAATAGTGCATAAGTTGTCCCAGAGGCTTCAGAATAGTGTATAAGTTGTCCCAGAGGCTTCAGAATAGTGCCTAAGTTGTCCCAGAGGCTTCAGAATAGTGTATAAGTTGTCCCAGAGGCTTCAGAATAGTGTATAAGTTGTCCCAGAGGCTTCAGAATAGTGTATAAGTTGTCCCAGAGGCTTCAGAATAGTGCATAAGTTGTCCCAGAGGCTTCAAAATAGTGCATAAGTTGTCCCAGAGGCTTCAAAATAGTGCATAAGTTGTCCCAGAGGCTTCAGAATAGTGCATAAGTTGTCCCAGAGGCTTCAGAATAGTGCATAAGTTGTCCCAGAGGCTTCAGAATAGTGCATAAGTTGTCCCAGAGGCTTCAGAATAGTGCATAAGTTGTCCCAGAGGCTTCAGAATAGTGCATAAGTTGTCCCAGAGGCTTCAGAATAGTGCATAAGTTGTCCCAGAGGCTTCAGAATAGTGCATAAGTTGTCCCAGAGGCTTCAGAATAGTGCCTAAGTTGTCCCAAAGGCTTCAGAATAGTGCATAAGTTGTCCCAGAGGCTTCAGAATAGCGCATGAGTTGTTCTCGGGTAATGTTTGCAAATGCTTCAGGGCTCCTCTCCTTCCTCCAGGTTGAGATAGAGATCCAGACGGAGGCCATTCCCCTGCCCCCTGAGGAGCCCCCGAAGAAGGAGGAATCACCGCCGCTCAAGAAGGCGAAGATGATCGACGACGAGCCGCAGCCCATGGCACCGATCTTCCTCACCCCCCTCGTGGGCGCCACCGTCACCGAGGGCGTCAAGTTCACCTTCGAGTGCAGGCAAGTGGTGTTGTTTTGGTCTGGGACGGATGTGTTTCTGCCCGATATATAGATGCATAAAATAAATCAACAAAATACAAAAAATAAATAAAGCAGAATAAATAGATCAATAAAATAAAATAAATATGAAAGTAAAAAATCCCAATAGGATAAATAAAATATAAAATAAATAGTAATAAAAATGAATATAATAAAAACAAAGCTCAATAAAATAAATAAACAAAATACAAAAAATAAATAAAGCAGAATAAATAGATCAATAAAATAAAATAAATATGAAAGTAAAAAATCCCAATAGTATTAATGAATAAATAGGATAAATAAAATATAAAATAAATAGTAATAAAAATGAATATAATAAACACAAAGCTCAATAAAATAAATCAACAAAATACAATAGTATTAATGAATAAATGAGATAAATAAAAAATAAAATAATTAGTAATAAAAATGAATATAATAAACACAAAGCTCAATAAAATAAATCAACAAAATACAATAAAAAATAAAGCAGAATAAATGTATCAATAAATAAAATATAAAATAAATAGTAATAAAAATGAATATAATAAACACAAAGCTCAATAAAATAAATCAACAAAATACAATAAAAAATAAAGCAGAATAAATGTATCAATAAAATAAAGTAAAATAGATATGAAAGTACAAAATCCCAATAGTATTAATGAATAAATGAGATAAATAAAAAATCAAATAAATAGTAATAAAAATGAATATAATAAACACAAAGCATAATAAAATAAATCAACAAAATACAATAAAAAATAAAGCAGAATAAATAGCTCAATAAAATAAAATAAAATAGATATGAAAGCAAAAAAAATCCCAATGGTATTTTTTTATTTTTTTACAGCAGAGAAAACAATGTATAAATAAAGTATAAATGTATACTAATAAATCTATATAATAAAGTAAAATGTCATGTTCTTCCAGGGTCCTCGGCGTGCCCATGCCCGAGGTGGAGTGGCTTAAGGACAGCCGCCCCGTCACCGACAACCCCGACTACAAGACCTTCTACGAGGAGGGCGTGTGCTCCCTCACCATCGAGGAGACCTTCACCGAGGACTCAGCGCTCTTCATCTGCCGGGCGGTGAACGGCGCCGGCATCGCTGAGACGTCCGCCACGCTCATCGTCAAGGGTAGGGTGACCGCCTTCATTAAGCTGCTGAAACCATTTTGTTGATTTAATTTGCTTAACCCGGTAGCTGCGGGGATCATGTTTCTTAATGGTCCCTCTAAGCGAGAAAAATGAGAAAAAATCATCACTCACACAAACCATTTCATAATATATATCAACGCATTTGTGATCAGTTTATGTATCATCTATTTCGGGGGGTTTATATCATGCCACAAATTTGGCCCGTCGCTGCTACACGGTAAAGCCACAAATTTGGCCCGTCGCTGCTACACAGTAAAGCCACAAATTTGGCCCGTCGCTGCTACACGGTAAAGCCACAAATTTGGCCCGTCGCTGCTACTGGGTTAATTGTATACAGTAAGGTTGATTCCATTTCCTTCCCTGTATACTGTAAGCTGATTTCACTTCTCTATTTGTATGCTGTAAGCCTTGTTTCATTTCTTTGATTGTATACTGTAAGGTCCTTAATAATGGGACCAAACAGTGTGATTCGAAAGTTGTTGAAGCTTGTAAGTTGTAAGCTGTCTTGTACCCTTGAACTGTCTAGGCATTGTAAGGTAAGATAGAAAAAAGATGTTACAGAATATTCAGCCAAAACCAAAAAATAAATAATAGATAAATAAAAAAAGTAGTAAGGCAGAAAGGTTTGTATGGAGTAAAAGAAAATAGTAAGGTAGAAAGTTATGAATAGTTAAGACAGAAAGGTCAGGAAAGGAAGCTCATATCTCGTTCCTCCCCCAGAAGCCGAGCCCATTGAGGTCCTGTCCCCGCCGGTATTCACCCGCCGCCTGGAGGACACCACGGCACAGGAGGGCTCGTCCTTCCAGCTGGAGGCCACCGTGGAGGGCAACCCGCTCCCCACTGTCTCCTGGGCCAAGAACGGGACCTCTGTGGACGAGTCTCCAGACTATGTCATCACCTTCAACAACGGGGAGTGTGTGCTGAGGTTCGAGGAAGTGTTTCTGGAGGACGAGGCGGACTACTCCTGCCGCGCCACCAACGACCTGGGGGAGGACAGCTGCAAGGCCCACCTCACTGTCAATCGTGAGTCGGAAGGTTGTTTTTATCATGTGTGTTAGCCGTGTAGAAAGTAAAGCAAAGGTATTCTCAAAGCCATGAAAGAATAGCGAGCCACTGATGACCTGGGGGAGAACAGCAGCAAGACCAACCTCACAGTCAATGGTTAGTCTTGAAGCTGTTATATCCATGTGTGTTAGCCGTGTAGAAAGTAAAGCAAAGGTATTATCAAAGCCACCTGGGAGAGAACAGCGGCAAGACCAACCTCACTGTCATTGGTGAATCTTGAGGCTGTTTTATTCATGCATTAGACAAGAGTGTGTATACAAAGCCACGACAGGAGGAGGTGCTGGTGGAGTAGAAAAGATTAACAGACTAAACTTCTCTCTCCAGCCGTGGAGGTCTCAGAGCGCCCCAAGTTCACGATGCCGCTGAGCAATGTGATGGCGAGGGCGGGACAGAAGTTCAAGCTGGAGTGCCAGGTGACGGGACTGCCCACCCCTACTGTCACCTGGTTCCACAACAGCAAACCGGTGAAGGAGACGCCCGACTGTAAGGTGAGCTACTACTACTACTACTACTACTACTACTACTACTACTACTACTGCTGCTGCTGCTACAATATCCACTACCACTGTTTTTCTTTTTCCTTTTTCTCTTTCTTCTTCTTTTCCCTCCATTCTTTTTCCCTCATCTTCCTCCTCTTCTTTTTCCTCCTCCCATCTTTCTTCCCTCGTTATTCTCCTCCTCCTCCTCCTCCTCCTCCTCTTCCCATTGCTACTTCTACTACTAATTCCTTTTTCTTCTTTCTTTTCTCTGTGTATGTCAGTTATAATCAAATCCTCCACTTATTTCCCTATTTGTCACCCTATATACTAATTTATCTTCATTATCTTTCTTTTCTTTGTTCATTTCCTTAATTCTTCTCCCTTTTCTTTCTGCAAATGACAATTATCACCAACGCCTAAACTTGTTCTCCTTCTTCGCCGCCACAGATCTCGTTTGACGGCAGTGTGGCAACCCTGGTGATGGCCGAGGCCTTCCCCAAGAATGCCGGCCTCTACACCGTGGTGGCCAAGAACTCGGCTGGGGAGGGCCAGTGCTCCGCCAACGTGTCCGTCAAGGTGGGTGGACACTGCCAGAACCACACGCATCATACTTTACCCCTTGACTGCTTATCACAACTTTAGTCCCATTGTGACCCCCAGTGTAATGAAACGATGCAGTCTATGGCTTTCTAATGACCTATAATTAGAAGATGTCTCAGTCATATACGTCAAGTCCACATTCTTCTCTCGCTGCCCAGGGTCGCATCCCAACTGAGACCAGCGACTCAGAGGTGACGTCCGACATTGATGTGGAGCCCATTAAGCCGTCGGTGCAGATGGCCCTGAAGGACACCGCCGTCACCGAGGGTCAGAGTGCCAGGCTGGACTGTGTCATTGTGGGGCAGCCTGAGCCAGAGGTGAGTGTGCCTGAGGGTCAAGACTAAGGACTGTATTTTAAGAGACCATCGCTTCTCACATCGACTATTTCTAAAGGTCAAAGAGGGGATCGGTCAGGTCTTTATGAGTGTTTTTTAAGGTTCATGGCACAGAGGAAGGGTCAAGCTACCACCAGGGTCATAAAACTACCCCTGGAAAGCCCTACAGCTCCTACGAAAGCCATGTCAAATATGTGAACTTGGGCGACGAAATGTTTTAAAATACGACCCTAAGCTGTCTTATAACTATCATGGAATCCAGACTTGTGTTGGATGATATGCTTGTGTTCTGCAATCCAGTGTTCCGTGGAGTGCTGTATCGTGGCACTTTGATCAGCATTCGTAGTTGCTTTCACCTCTTACGTCAACTCTTTCCGAAGGCCATAAAGGGAATTAGCCTATCCGCTGCGATTGGCACGGATTTTGCCTTCACTGGTAGCCTGGTAACATGTACTCCCAGGTCTTTCTCTGCCTCTGTGGTGGATAGTGCAGTGTTTCCCATGTGGTATTGGTGTGCTGGATATCCCTTCACTGGTAGCCTGGTAACATACACTCCCAGGTCTTTCTCTGCCTCTGCAGTGGATAGTGGAGTGTTTCCCATGTGGTACTGGTATGCTGGATTTCCCCTCCCATTTTTCTTCATTGAATTGTAGCAGCCACTTTTTGTTCCATTCCTGTAGCTTGGTGATGTCTTCTTGTAGGAAATCCACAGTCAAGGGGTTGATCCAGTTCTCATGGTTGCTTTTGCACGTCCATGGTACAAAAGCCTTGTCAAACTACCACCACGGTCATAAAACTACCCATGATAAGGCCTTGAACTCCACATAAGCCTTACCAAACAACCACCACGGTCATTAAACTACCCATGATAAGACCCAGAACTCCACATAAGCCTTGTCAAACTACCACCAAGGTCATTAAACTACCCATGATAAGGCCCACAACTCCACATAAGCCTTGTCAAACTACCACCACAGTCATAAAACTACCCATGATAAGGCCCACAACTCCACATAAGCCTTGTCAAACTACCACCACAGTCATAAAACTACCCATGATAAGGCCCACAACTCCACATAAGCCTTGTCAAACTACCACCACGGTCATAAAACTACCCATGATAAGGCCTTGAACTCCACATAAGCCTTGTCAAACTACCACCACGGTCATAAAACTACCCATGATAAGGCCCAGAACTCCACATAAGCCTTGTCAAACTACCACCACAGTCATAAAACTACCCATGATAAGGCCCACAACTCCACATAAGCCTTGTCAAACTACCACCACAGTCATAAAACTACCCATGATAAGGCCCAGAACTCCACATAAGCCTTGTCAAACTACCACCACAGTCATAAAACTACCCATGATAAGGCCCACAACTCCACATAAGCCTTGTCAAACTACCACCACAGTCATTAAACTACCTATGATAAGGCCTTGAACTCCACATAAGCCTTGTCAAACTACCACCAAGGTCATTAAACTACCCATGATAAGACCCAGAACTCCACATAAGCCTTGTCAAACTACCACTACGGTCATAAAACTACCCATGATAAGGCCCAGAACTCCACATAAGCCTTGTCAAACTACCACCAAGGTCATAAAACTACCCATGATAAGGCCCAGAACTCCACATAAGCCTTGTCAAACTACCACCACGGTCATAAAACTACCCATGATAAGGCCCAGAACTCCACATAAGCCTTGTCTAATGTGTGTGTGTGTGTGTGTGTGTGTGTGTGTGTGTGTGTGTGTGCTTGGGTGCTGAAATGGGTCAGAATATGCCTCTCCCTCCTCAGGTGATATGGTACCACGACGACACACCAGTCAAAGAATCCAATGACTTCAAGCTGCTGTTCCATGGTGACCGCTGCTCCCTGGTCATCCACGAGGCCTACCTGGAGGATGCCGGGATCTACCGTGTGGTGGCGATGAACTCTGCCGGCGAGGCATCCACAGCTTGCTTCCTGAACGTGGAGCGTGAGTGTTAGTGGCTCCCTTACAAACACCACAAGGCTCTCACACCGCACTCCTCACTTGGCTACATCCTCATGAGGGAGTTTATATCATGGCAAAAATTTGGCCTGTCGCTGCTACACGGTAAAGCCACAAATTTGCCCCGTCGCTGATACCAGGTTAAGTAATACATTATTCCTTCTCTTCCTCTTCAGCCGCCCCAGAGTTGCCTCCGCCACCACCAGCCCCAGAGACACCCACGGTTGTTGCTCCAAGGTTCTCGCTTCTGCTGACAGACCAACACGTGGTGGAGGGAAAGCCTGTCAACCTGAGGGCCACAGTCACCGGCCAGCCCAGGCCCACCGTGGCGTGGTTCAAGGATGCCATGCCACTGCTGCCGGATAATGACTTACAGGTGTGTGCGCGCTTTTGTTTGTTAACCCGTCTGCTGTGATTGACATGGATTTGGCCTTCACTGGTAGCCTGGTAACATACACTCCCAGGTCTTTCTCTGCCTCTGTGGTGGATAGTGGAGTGTTTCCCATGTAGTATTGGTATGCTGGATATCCCTTCACTGGTAGCCTGGTAACATACACTCCCAGGTCTTTCTCTGCCTCTGTGGTGGATAGTGGAGTGTTTCCCATGTGGTATTGGTGTGCTGGATATCCCTTCACTGGTAGCCTGGTAACATACACTCCCAGGTCTTTCTCTGCCTCTGTGGTGGATAGTGGAGTGTTTCCCATGTGGTATTGGTGTGCTGGATATCCCCTCCCAAGGTGCAGGACTTTACATTTTTCCTCATTGAATTGTAGCAGCCACTTTTTTATCTATTCTTGTAGTTTGGTGATGTCTTCTTGTAGGAAATCTGCATCTAAGGGGTTAAGTAATTGTATATTTATTAGAAAAAGTCCAGAAAAGAATTTAAACATATCTGTGAGAGCTTTGAAACTCCTAGCAATATACAGAGAACATTGCCCTGTGTCTGCAAGCTCCTTCCATAGGTCATGTTTATAATCCACGATTGTGTCACTTTTCATCTCTTACGTCGCGTGGAAACTCACTCCCTTGCACCAACTCTTCAGACAGTATTGTGCTCTTTAACCCAGTAGCTGCGGGGATCATGTTTCTTAAAGGCCCCTCTGAGCGAGAATAATGAGAAAAAATCATCACTCACGCAAACCATTTCATAATATATATCAACGCATGTGTGATCAGTTTATGCATCATCTATTTTGGGGGGTTTATATCATGGCACAAATTTTGGCCCGTCGCTGCTACACGGTAAAGCTATAACTGTGTCCCGTCGCTGGTACCAGGTTAATGAAGCCTCTCTAATTTTTCCCTTGTCTTTCTCTGTTTTCCAGATTCACGAGAGTTCCGACGGCAGTGTGAGCATGACCATCCACTCCACCACCCTGGACCACACCGGCCAGTATGAAATTGTGGCCTCAAACACTGCAGGGACAGCGAAGTGCTTGGCCTACCTCAGCATTGAGCCCCGCCTGCCCACACCTCCCCCGACAGACAACATGGAGCCCCCGGTGTTCACGAAGCTGCTCAACAATACCGTCGTCACTGCCGGCAACAGTGTCAGATTTGAGGCGGAGGTGACAGGCGTGCCGACCCCCACGGTGAGTGACCTTGAGGTTTCCCTTCCTACACTTTCTCGAGACAAGGTAGAGTCCGTTCAGGTGAATGGTGATGCCCCAGCTGTGGCTTGTGTTGACGGGGGGAGTGACCAGGAAAGGGAAAAAATAGTTGATGAGAATGGGAACGATACTTCATATATTGACGGCCAGCATGGTCTGAGTGGGTCGCCCAGCGTTGAGGATCAGCACACGCCCAGTGGTGGCTCAGGCGTCATGGGGATGAATGATTACCTGAGCATGATGTCAGAATTTAAACTAAAGTGTTTCCCTCCCTGTAACAATGAGTCACAGTTAGACAGCTTTGAAAGTGGTAAAGAAAAGCTTGATCATGAAGAGAAGGACACCTGTGATCCCAAAGGTTGTAATGGTGACTGTAAGGACTCAGATGGAGAACATAATAATGATGGGGAGGTGTGTCATGTCACAGAGGATGATAATAACAATAATGACATGGGTGCAAAAGGTCCTTGTGATGAAGGTGAGTCCTGCAGCAAGGAGGAGACTAAAAAGGGTTCCTGTGAGAGTACAGAGAACGTGTCAAGGTTCCACAGCATGAAGGTGTTGGACATGGAGACTTACTCTCGCATGATGATGGAGAACGTGGTTGTGTATGGCTCGCTGGATGACTCGGCTGACATGGAATCTACAAACTTTGATCATTTTGAAAAATACAACACCATCACAGTCATGCCCTCGGAGGACTACTCCAGCATAGTGATGCCTGGCGAACCCAGGACTGAATCACTGACACATAAAGCAGCAGAAGAGGAGGGGAAGGAGGAGGAGGAGGAGGAGGAGAAGGAAGAGGAGGAGGAATTGTTTGATGTTTACAGTGACACAGAAGAGGGCCTTCAAGACACTTCCAGCAATGCCCCATCTCAGTTCATTGACCTTGGCCTGAGTGAGGAACTTGAGCCAGTCAAGCTTGCTGACTTGTGGAATCTCATCAAAGACAAACTGCCAAACCCCAAGGCAGCCAACCCAGGCGGGGAGGCTGACCCGCAGCACCACACTGAAGACGGTGCGGAGCCCAGGAACAAGGCAGACGGTGACCGTGACTCTGGCTACTTCTCCAACACCTTCTCTCCCAACACTCCTTGCTCAAGTGTTGGCTCGCCTCAGTCTGGGAGGTCAAAGAGGAACAGCTTTACCCTGCTCTCTGAGGATGCCTCAGGCAGCAGCACTCCTAATGATGACCACCTTGCATCAGTGTCGGCCGTCACCAAGAGTCTCCTGAAAGAGAAGAACTCTCCTGAGAATGACTCTTCTGACAATTCCCACGCTTCTCAGCTCTCCAAGGGTAACAGTCATACTGTATCCACAACATGTCCTAAAGAAGGAAATGAAAACCCAAAGTTCACTGAACCAATGTTTACTGAAGGCACCAAGAGCTTGAGTGAATCTTTGAAACTTTATGGGAAGGAACTGAACACAATCAAAGAGTGTTCTCCAGATTCTGACGAAGGCATTGATGAAGACTTTACAACACAAACGGAAAGTGATAAATTTGAGGATGCATATATTTCTAAAGTTGACATGTCACTGTCTTCAGGGTCTGAAAGGAAGGAAGATGTCAGCTTCAGTGAAAAGAAGGATAACACTGTACCCCCATCCTGCATACCAAAGCTGACTCTGACTGACAGCAAGGAGCAGAAGGGTAAGGCAACAGGTGAGAGTGTGGAGGTGAGGCGATTTCTTGTCCCTGAGCGTGAGTATGTCTCAGAGTTCTTGAGGTGCCCCAGCAGCCTCTCAGTCATATCAGAGGAGAGTTATGTCTCTGACAATGAGGAGAATTCTCAAGCCAGCAACGACTCAAACAACAGTGAAGGCACCACACCAAACCACTCAGAGATAGACCCAGCCACGCAGGACACCAGTGCCCCATCCACCGGTGGGATGGAAGATCCTGCCACCGCTGAGATGGATGAATATGAAAAAGAGAGGAAGGCCAGAAGAGCTGCCCGCCTGGCCAAGCTGAAGGAGCTCACACAGCTGCTGCAGAAGCCTTCAAAGATCTCACAGAACAATGCTACCTCTGCAGAGGCTGAAATCAAGGCTCAGGATGTAGAGGAATCAAGTTCTTCAATTGCCAGTAATGTCAGTATAGAGACACAGTTAAATAGTCTTTCCAGTCTGGGTGATTTGTCAGAAAAGAAAGCCAATCATCCTGAGGAGTATGGAGACCCAAACCAGCCCAACAATGCCATGGTGTTTGTCATCAAGAGTGCCGGCAAGATGTCCAGAATGGAAATCAAGCAGATCATAACAGAGAAGATGCAGGCTGTTGTTGGTGCCGGCCAGGCGCTGGTCAGGGCCTTCGTGCTGCCGTTCTCTGAGGCAATGTTCATTGATCTTAGCAACCCTGCACGCGTCCGTGAGTCCCCCATCAGCCCCGTGGTGGAGGCCGGCAGCAGCGTTGTGTTTGAGACCTGCCTGCACGCCACCCGGGGCCAAGGCCTCGCCTTTGACGGCGAGACCCTTGACCAAGACATTCCATTCCTGGTTCAGGCCGGCTACTACCTGATCTATGTCCTTTACTACAAGGCAAAGGGGAAGAAGTGAAGGACTCTGGCCCAAACTATTTGGCTTGTGCCTCCAATACATGACATTTTGAGGTGTACTTGAACGCTCAGGAAGAAAGACATTACGTTGTCGCAAGGACCTTTTGTGTACGTATAAAATGGAGAGCTCAGACTTTATAATTTTTTAGGTGATATTATAGTGATATAATATACACTGATTTCATGGTTATTTTCTAATGGTAATTCAGAGTGCCATCACCAAACACTTTTGACTCCTCACTTTACTGAGGCGCTGACCTCCAGCCCACAGGTCAAGGGGGAGCATGCAAGCATTTAGGACGTGAATTGCTATTTAAAACTTAAGGTTTTCTGATGTAATTATCTTTTGTTCTTACCCGTGTGTGTGTATATTTTTGGTCACAATGAGCAATGTAATGTTAAAGGTAAGATCAGGCACTGAAAAAGACATGTTGATGGAGTTCTTCTTGATTAATATTTGTAGTTGTAATGTAATGACACGACAAGCCTGATGGGTGAGCCTCCCATAAGCGGGGCACCTCTTTGGCCAGCTGGTTAAGGAGTGGCTCTCCCGTCTCGCTGGTCACGGGTTTGATCCCTGGCGTCGGCAAACCTTACCTTGTCTGGATTAATGTTTCGTGTGTTTCATTACACGCAGAGGACGTGTGGGAGTGTAGAAAAGAGAAAAATTCTGGCATTTCAATAACTAAGCCCCACTCCAGAAACTAATTTTTTATTCACATTAGTGCAGGCGCCCTGGGTTCAGTATAATTTGGCAGACAGTAGTGTAGCTTAAACAGGTTTTTTGGGGTTTGTAGCATTAAGTCAGTAAATGCTGCCTTTGCATTTAGTTCACAATATTTCAGGTGAAGTGTCTTAGAGGTTTTCAAATGCCATTGCAGCAGTAGGTGTAAAGCCTTGCTTGATGGTGATTAGTCTTGTGATAATGGTTTGAGTACATTTAGGTGATGACACGGGTCTGTGGCCACCGACACAGCCGCCGTGTTGACCAAGGTGGTAGGTGGTAGTGGTGTGTGATGAGGCCGCTCAATAAAGGTTGAACTGCATCACTAAATTTATTCTTCCACCGCTGCTCGGGGTGATGGCCAGGGAACACGGAGTGGAAAAATGTCACAATGCTTCCACACTGTACAGCCGGGATACTCAAGTCAGGAACATTACCTTCAAACATTTATTTCTTGAACGTACATACAGACAATATTTACAAAACACAAGTCATGGTACTAGATCATTGTATTATATTAAGACCAGCTATCAAAAATATATAATAATGCAGGTAAATGCAGCATCCATGCCACCAACATACTAAACTGAACTAGTTCCTACATGAAAACATTTTGCAAAGGTTTTAAAATACAGATGATAAAATATAAGATAAAATGAACTTTACCACAATTTTCGCATTTTGCAGCGAAATAAACAGAGCAGAATAATGTGAGGAAATCTAAAGACTATCCGTGTTTACAAAGTGAGTCATGCGCGTGTTCACACCAACACATGGATGTTATCTCGTGATCCTCGATGGTGTCACCGAAGTTGATAATATTAATGTTCACAATAATTTACTGAACACCCGCAGTACACCCGTTTCATTATGCACACGACAGACGAACAGTTACAGGGAAAGCACTGTTTGAATTTCTGGCACACAGACTTTCTTCAGGCCTCAGAAATCAAATAATTATTTAGCACTTGACAGGATCCGCTTTTGGGCCAGTAGAGTACATACTATTAGGGGAGAAATTGGCCGTGTTCCCCTTCTTTCCTCAGCAGTTGCTCAGTCTTTTAGAACTGCTGAAAACATAATAGAAAATATGATTATACCCACGGATCCTTTTTACATGGCCATATCTTGTGGCTCGTGAGTTCCCCTCCCCCTCATGAACACACACACCATTGTTCTGGCCGTGGTGTTCAGCCCTTCTTTGGCCGCGCGTCAGCCCCACCACTCCTGTCCTGCCTCAAGGCTCGTGTCACGTCGCCGCCCCACATTTATTATTAATTTATTTTAAAGCCTTTGTTTGTGAGCTGCCCCTCGTGTGCGGCAGACTGACAGGAGTTCGCAGTTGAGCCAACACACACACACACACACACACAAAGGTGCACACGCACCCCCACGCTTCATAATGGTCGTGCCAAGTAAGTCTTCTTGATCAGCGCACAGATACACACGGCCGCCTGCCACAGTTTATAGCTATTCAACAAAACACCGGAACAGCAACTTCGATATGTATTTAACTGGAAGACTGTACAGTTTTACACACACACACACACACACACACACACACACACACACAGTCTTTATTTAGGTTATTCCTAAATCAACAAGTTCCTCTACAAAGGAGACGCCACACACAAACCGTCCAGCCGAGCACAACGACCGCCACCAGCCGACGCCTCCTCGGCACAACACTGCTCAGTGAGGCGGGAGCACACGTGTGTTCACCAGCAGCCAGTGTTGGTTAAACAGATACACCAAATATACTTCACTTCTAACAGTCTATTTGGCTGCATTCCTACTGACTGAGAAGATACAACAGATGGAACAACATTCGAGACATGTTCATCAGCGATATGAATGTATAAACATCCCGAACATTGGTGAATAACATTCTTGTACTGTCTGACTCGACTTTTGATCACAAAACGAAATTTTTCCTTCCGTCAACAGTAACCGCCACAGTCTACATATCCTGCAGCAGAAGGGTTCAGTGTTCTTCACCCCTAGGGTCTGAATTCAGTGTCCCGTATACCCGAGAAGCGGTGATGGTGGTGATGGCGGTGTGGCGGGGCGGCGGCGCCATTACTCACAGGTCCTCTCTCCCCGGTGCAGGTGACGTGGACGCTGAACGACTGCCCCATCACAGGCCAGGAGTACCAGCGCGGCCACCTGCAATACGTGTTGGGCGGCAGCGGCAACAGGCACACGCTGGACCTGCCCGTGACCTCCATGATGCAGGCCGGCAGGATGACCCTCACCGCCGAGAACGCGGTGGGCAAGGCCGTGTCCGCCGCCACCCTCAGAGTGATCGGTGAGTACAGTCGGATACGATAAAAGTGTAACCTCCCCACCGTTGCCAGGTTATCGTATTCAGCGCCGCGTATTTACCGGTTTCTGGGCCATACCTGTTCCCAAGAAGCACCGATAAGTAACCATTTAGAAGATAACAATATATATGAAGGCAGTTATTTGGGTGATGGAAGCAGTTTTGGGTCTGAAACCGGCAAACCTAAGAGGCAGAGTACGACAATCGTGACAACACCGCTGCCCCGCGACACCCCTACACCCACGTGACCGCCGCGCCTCGGTGCTGCCAAAACCCTCCACCGGACCCTCAACACTCAGACTGCCAATTAATTATCCATTTATTTACAAGTCCAACAACCCTCCTTCCTTACATTTGGTCTTTAATTTCTTGTGCAACAGTGAGAGTTGTCTTCTCGCCTACCTTAACGACTAACACAGCCTCTAACACAGTATCAACAAGTACGCGTGCATACACTTATCACGCAGACTATAGGAACATTGCGGCACGTTTTCCCGGTAACTTAATAACTCTGGAATAATTCACATGTGGGTCATAATTTTAAACATATTCTTAACCATAAGGAATAACAGATGGCAAAAATTTAACAGACCAATAAGACGATGTTCAGTCAGGAGTCGGTTAATACACAGATAAGTCGTAACCAGTCATCACCTTTGGGTCATCATCTAGTACAGAGAAGATGGCGCCACTATAAACACTTGCCTGCGCCATGATGGGCTGGGGCCGACTACCATCCAGGCCCCTCAAGCAAGCCGCTATAGGTTCAGACGTAAAAAAAAAAAAAAAAAAAAAAAAAAAAAAATAGGTATGAATACTGTTTTTGGTTTATGGATATTTAGCAGTGAAGAAGACTCCCTTTGATGGTCTCCTAAAGCCAGCCGCATATGCCATGTCCTTTAAAATCACTCTTATTCAAACCCACACTTTTCGCATTACACAAAAGAAAACGTCTGCCAATACTTGTGTGCTTAACCCGGTAGCAGCGACGGGCCAAATTTGTGGCTTTACCGTGTACCAGCGATGGGCCAAATTTGTGGCTTTACCGTGTAGCAGCGACGGGCCAAATTTGTGGCTTTACCGTGTAGCAGCGATGGGCCAAATTTGTGGCTTTACCGTGTAGCAGCGACGGGCCAAATTTGTGGCTTTACCGTGTAGCAGCGATGGGCCAAATTTGTGGCTTTACCGTGTAGCAGCGACGGGCCAAATTTCTGCCATGATATAAACCTCCCAAAATAGATGATGCATAAACTGATCACACATGCGTTGATATATATTATGAAATGGTTTGCGTGAGTGATGATTCTTTCTCATTATTTTACTTAGAGGGGCCTTTAACCTAACCTAACTTAACCGAACCTAAGAAACATGACCTTCGCAGCAAACACAAAAATAGGCGCCAAAACTGAACAGCGAGAGGGAAATGTGTAAGCTTGGCAGGGAGGAGAGTGTCACAAGGGGGTGATAAGGGGACTCGGGCTGTTTATAAGTCTGACTTCACCGCTGACTGGGTTCATGTGCCTCGGCGTAGCGCGGTCACGGCCTAAATATATCTGGAAGACGGTCGTTTCATAAGACATTCCGTTGCCCAAGAACACATATTTGACAAGGCTTTCGTAGGAGTTGTATGCATTTCCAGGAGTAGTTTTATGACCATGGTGTTAGTTTGACCCTTCTTCTGTACCGTGAAACTAAAGAAACACTCATTAGAACCCGACTGAGCCCTTCTTTGACCTTTAGAAATAGTTGATATTAGAAGCGAAAGTCTTATAATACCAACCTAGGACCTAAGGCAGTTTCGCTTTTCACATGATCTATTTCTAAAGGTCAAAGAGGGGGTCATTCGGGTTCTAATGAGTGTTTCTTCAGGTTCATGGTACAGAGGAAGGGTCACACTATCACCAGGGTCATAGAACTGCTCCTGGAAATGCCCACAACTCCTACGAAAGCCTTGTCAAATTAGTGTTCTCGGGCGGCGAAATGTCTTATGATACGACCCATAATGTATACGAGAAGCGAAGGGAGTGTGACGGAGGCGGCGGGGCGTAGACTGCGTGAGATGAAAGTGAGTAGAAAATGAGGAAGATAAGTATTTTTTTTTTTTTACAGCAGAGGAGACAGTGCAAGGGCGTAAAAAAAAGGAAAACAATAAAGAAAAAAAAAGCCCGCTACTTACTGCTCCTAAAAATATAAAAGTAATATAACGTAAATTCGCAATTCAGAAATATATAAGCGTCACGTAATTGGATCGCTGAAGGGAGGGTAATATATCTTGCCTGAGTTGACGGACTAGGATCTTGAACCCTCCCTCCTATTTGATCGCCTCCCAACCCGTGTGTTATTTAGCTCGTCTCTGCCTCCTCATCTCACTCTGGCAAAACAGTTTATCTCACCATTGTAGAGAGATGCTCCCTTCCTGTTGTTGTTGTTAAAGATTCACCCTCTTTGTCCCTTACCAGTAAAGAGAGACAGACACAGAAGGACCCACTCCGCATCCCTCTCTGTACTCCTCTTATAACAAAACAGTCTCTACTAAAAACATATCCGCCCTCCCCTCCCATGTGATAAGTAGCTCTCTTCATCCTCCTCTCTCGCATCAGTAAAGAGACACACAGGAGGACCCACTCTGCATCCCTCTCTGTACTCCTCTTATAACAAAACAGTCTCTACTAAAAACATATGCGCCCTCACCTCCCGTCTCACCTTCCTCCTCCTCCTCCTCCTCGTCTCGGCAGTTAAGTTTGGCATACTCAGGAGGGCTCACTCTGCTTCTCTCTCTTTATTCATCTATAGGGTATGTATAATCTACGTACAGGCTCGTCAGGCACGTGGTGTAGGCTCCCCTCGCCTCGACCGTCACATAACACGTTCCTACCGGCTATCATACACGGCCACGACTCCCTGGGAAGCGTCGCGCGCCTCACTGCATTGAAAGAACTTCGGGCGGATTTTTTCCATCACAGAACACAGACTCTACACGTTAGGTTACATAGTTTTAATCGTTAAGTCTAATGTATAATACTACACGAATTTGGTTCTTTTAGTATACTTGGTTGCGAATGTGTTGATGGTGTGTGTGTGATTCCTGCAGCAAGCACTCCTCCGAACAGGCACGATGCTTTTTTGTTATTTAGTGGCAGCTGCGTTGTTATTTAATTTCGAGGTTGAGCTTCTTCTTTATATTGCGTACATTTATATTTTGATTATCTGTAGCACGAGGGAAATGATTGTTTACTGAATGATTATCGGATTTGTTGTTAGGAATTTCGTTAGTATGAGTATGGGACTCGTGCCAATTATAATACAAAACACAGGAGTCTCATGCACTGCAATTTCTCCATCGTGTGCTGAGGTATTGTATTAAGCTTGTTTTTCACTGCCACCTTCCCGCCTTACCTGCGTGGCTGGCTCGCTCACCTGCCGCCCGGGAGCTCACCCACGCTCCTGCCTGGCACGCCTTGGCTTGGCCTGGCGGTCAGGCGGCTGGTGGGTGATAGCATCTGATGGCCAGGGGAAGGCGAGGCGCGATAAGTGGCATCTTTATCTATTTAATATTCTACTTTAGTCTGTTTATCTTCGCCGCGCCTCGTCGGTCAACACTCGTGGCGGTGTGTTACGCTTCGTCGTCCGCCAGCAGCGGCGTGTGACTTTACTCAAGTGAAGGTCACGGTCTTCATGACAGCTGACGGAAATAGTGTTGCTGCAGGAGCCCCGCATCGAGCTGGGGGAAATTTAGTCATGGAATGATTAACTTACGTACTGGAAGTTTTAGAATGATGAAGTTTGACCTAATAACTAGTAAATACCTACGTCACACCAAAGCTGTGACTCAGACTGTCGAGTGTAACACGACACACGTCCTCACCGCTGCTCCTCCCTATGTTCACTAACATTACGCTCACTACTGGCACGCGAGGGTCACACTGTAGAGCCGCCGCGGCTCCTCACTGGCGCATGGAGGACATGATGACCATGGCGCCGAGGCAGCCGAAGCCCATCCAGGCGTCGCGGAGGGCCTTTGCGTAGGGGCTGTGCCAGGCGTGGTGGCTCAGGGCCGCCAGGTGGTCGTGGAAGAAGATGGTGACGGTGACGCACTGGCCGAGGCCCACCATGCCGGAGCGGGAGATGTCGAACACACCGGGGTCCAGCACCTCGTTGAGGGCCAGCAGTGCCCCGTGCAGGGCCACGTGCTGCGCGGCGTGGCCCGGCGGGGACCTCACCTCCTTGTCACACAGGAGGAGCGGCTCGTGTCTGGCCACCGACACCGCGTTGTCGCCCAGTAGGTCCAGGATGGTCCGCAGCATCTGTTCCTCGTCGCCCTTGACCGCGTTCCTGAAGCCCTGCACGAAGAACAGGTACACGGAGTCCTCGCTGCCATGGCCGCCCTTGCCGGGCAGCCCCGCCCCGTGCGGCGCCGCGCGGCGCTTGTCGCGGCGAGTGAGGGGCAGGTCGCGCACCAGGTGCTCGTAGCTGCGGAGCTTGTGGATGCGGCGCCGCGAGAACCTCTGGGCCGCGCTCCGCCGCGCGGCGCCCTCGCCCGTGTGCGACGGCGGGCTGAGGCTCCTGCTGCGCTCATTAATGTTCAGGGAGATTATCTTGAGGCATATCTGAGGCACCGCGTCAGGGTCTGGGCGCTTGATCTCCTCCACCTGAGTAACGCTGCTCGCCATGGCAGCGGCGGGGGGTGGGGGGGGGGTCACTGGTGGCTGAAGAGTCCCATGCCGCAAGTCTTCCCGCACGTCAAGTGGTCACGGCCTCGCCTCGCGTGTCCCGTGTGTTATCAGTTCACCGCCTTGTTCGTGACTAACGCCACACGTCACGGCCGCGACCACCTCATTAGAAGGGGACAGAAGAGAGTGAGGCTGGCGAGGACGAGTGCCAAGAGGCGCCACGAGTCGTATCGCGCTGCCAACATCATGTGCCTTCACGCCAACAGCTGCAGCGCTTGACTCCCCGCACGTAGGGCGCCGCGGCCGCGATCACGCAGGCGATGCGTCACGGCCACTCGGGGCTCGGATGAATGCCCTCGCGGCCATCACGAGGTGCCATTACGCGGCCATGCCCTTCCTCCCCTTCCCTCCTCCTTCCCTATACTTAAATGGGATAATCAGAATCAGGCATCACACACAGAGCGACTAATTTTAGTTTATTATTAACAAGCCGCCTCACCCCGCGCCGCGCCGCCCCCCGCGCCCCGCAGCGGTTCAGCGCGTGCCGGCGATGGGACGGGATGACAAGTTTCCCGTCACTCTTGGAGGGGACTTGAAGGTCACTCAGCCTCGCCGCTAACAAAGCCCCGTGACGGACAGCCGCACGTGTGGCCGCCCTGCAACCCACGACATGGTGACCGGCCCGGCGACCCGACCATCCGACGCGGAGACTGACTTGTACCGACAAACACAAACACGAATGTACAGGGAAAGGGAGAATGTAAAAAAGAAAAAAAAGAAAGAGCTGACGTCAGGAATATAATTACACGTGTTAGTTTTGGAGAGAGAGAGAGAGAGAGAGAGAGAGAGAGAGAGAGAGAGAGAGAGAGAGAGAGAGAGAGAGAGAGAGAGAGAGAGAGAGAGAGAGAGAGAGAGAGAGAGAGAGAGAGAAAAAAACCATTATTTGCTAAGCCCTCACACCCTGACCCAAGGTAAAGGAGTCGCGGCCTCAACGGAGTGTGTAGACATCTTCGGGTCGCTGGTCCCCTGTCTCTTCCATTCCCTTTCCTGCTGGTCGATAAATAAATACCTGAGGAAACTTGGGGAAGGTAGACTGTGGTGACCCGGATGTACCACCTGCCCTGTGTGCCGGGTCACGGGTTCTTTTCCTCCACAGACTTAACGCTATCCGCTCCGACGTTTTCAAATTTTCTCGCTCGTAACACCGAGCATCGTACTCATTTATCTGAACAACGATGACGCTCATGAACACTAAGTACTGGTACCGAATCAGTAGTGTAAAACAATAATGAATAATGAGGGAAAAGAAGCTAGTGGAAAGTTAAAGAAAAAGTGTATCGTTTTGATTGAAGTGCCTGAGGGGAGGCCAGATATGTACCCCCTCGGATCGCAAAGGGTTAAGGGCCCCGTCATCCTGCTCCTTCCACCTCCCGTCCACATCAACCCTTCCACCCATACCTTAAGGGCAAAGGGTAAAGAGTCTGAGGTGAGCACAGGGGCCACGCGCTGTTGACGTAGGCCCTAACTTTACTTTTTTATTCCATGATTGAGCCTCGTTTTGCACAGTCGTCTGAATATAAAAACACGTCCCATTATCTAACAAGAACGCAAGAAAAGACTTTGATGAAACCCAGTTGGCGCTGCCTCGCGTTTGTAAAGTAAAATATGTTATAAAGCAGCTGCCGGCATCACTATTTCCACCAGCCATAACTTTAGGCTTCACCCCCGCCACCCCTCCCTGGAGACCGGTGCCCGTCCACAAATATCCTTGCAAGGTGTGTTGTGCCCTGCAAGGATCACCGTAACTTTCTTGTCTTGATTCTGAGCCGAGCCGGGACCCAACGCACGCTGCCTGCTCGCGTGGTGGCTGTGAGTAAGCAATTCTGTGGAAGAGGAAGCATCCAGTGTCGTTTTTAGAGTGTCATCTGTACGTAGGGCCCCGCATCCTCCGGTGACTTCACTCAGTCCCGCTGCCGTCCCGTCATGACCACCGGACTGTAATGGAACCGTTGTATTTTTAATTTTTTAAGTTTTTTTTATTTTTTACAGCAGAGGAGTCAGTTCAAGGGCATAAAAAAGGTAGCAAATGTTAAAAAAAAACTCTACTCACTGCTCCTAAAAAGAGTTAGAGGAGTGGCCGAAAGATAGGTCAATTTCGGGAGGAGAGGTGTCCTGATACCCTCCTCTTGAAAGAGTTCAAGTCGTAGGCAGGAAGAAATACAGATGAAGGAAGATTGTTCCAGAGTTTACCAGCGTGAGGGATGAAAGAGTGAAGATGCTGGTTAACTCTTGCGTAAGGGATTTGGACAGTAAAGGGATGAGCTTGAGTAGATTTGGAAATATCATACGTTTTAAAGTTTCTCACGCCTTGCTTATAATCATGTATTTGTTTTGAGTTTTTATCTTATGAACTGATGTAAGTTAAGTAAGTAAGTACGTTAAGCAGTGATGTATGCTGCGTCTGTTTCCATGGGCGTGTCGGTGCCGACGTGCGCCCCGCCATGCCGGGCAGCAACAACCTCTTAGTCTTGAACCCTCGCGCGTGATGCAGGTTACACAATGAAGTTACTCAAGAATGATAGTTTGAAAAAAGACTACGGTGAACCAAACCCTTCTTTTAGTCTCTGGTAACACTTCCATTGCTATATCCTTTCCTTGGGTTAAAAGTCTTGTTAACATAATACTTCATCTAAGCATTCCACTCTTTGGTTTTGCAGGTCATATTAAGTCAATTATTGCTTCTTCGATGTCTATACTCAGGAAAATATTTGCTGTCTTAAGTATGTTTATTATAGCCGTCATATCGAGGTTTTCTATTTTAGCCTATCATTATTTATCCTTATTTAATCTGCAAGAGTTAGCCTTAAAATTTACTTATTTCCTGAGAGAGAGAGAAAACGAGAGAGAAAAAGACTGATAGATAGATAGATTAAAAGAAAGATAGAAAGAAAGAAAGAAAGGAAGGAAGGAAAAAAGAAAGAAACAGAGAGAGAGAGAGAGAGAGAGAGAGAGAGAGAGAGAGAGAGAGAGAGAGAGAGAGAGAGAGAGAGAGAGAGAGAGAGAGAGAGAGAGAGAGAGAGAAAGAAACGTGGCAAAAGTGCTGTGTCAGAGTTTAGCAGAGAGAGAGAGAGAGAGAGAGAGAGAGAGAGAGAGAGAGAGAGAGAGAGAGAGAGAGAGAGAGAGAGAGAGAGAGAGAGAGAGAGAGAATGCAAGCGTGGCAAAGAAGTGCTGTGTCAAGTTTAGCATTCGCCGGTGCAAATAAACAAACAGAGAGAGAGAGAGAGAGAGAGAGAGAGAGAGAGAGAGAGAGAGAGAGAGAGAGAGAGAGAGAGAGAGAGAGAGGAGAGAGGAGGAGGAGGAGGAGGAGGAGGTGGAGGGGAGAAGAGGAGGAGGAGAGAAGAGGAGGAGAAGAGGAGGAGGAGGAGAGAAGGAGGAGGAGGAGGAGGAAGAGGAGGGGTGAAGATGGAAGAGGAAGAGGAAGAGGAAGAGGAGGAGGAGGAGGAGGAGGAGTGATGATAATATTAGCTGTAATAATAATAATAACAATAATAATAATAATAAAAAGAGGAGGAGGAGGAGGACGAAGAAGAAGAAGAAGAAGAAGAAGAAGAAAAATCGGAGAAGGAGAAATAAGAAGAAAAAAACGTAAATTAATAAGAAGAAAAAGAAGAAGAAAACAAAATAATAAACAGAGGAATGCAAAATAAAAGAATAAAGAAGATATAGAGAGAGGAGAAAGGGAGGAGAGGGAAGGGAAGGGGAGGAAGGGAGAGGAAGGGGGTATGGGCACAGCGCCAGGCAGGTACCCAGACTCTGCCAAAAAGAAGGGAAGGGGGGGGGAGAGAAAGGGGCAAGGGGTGGGGAGGGGGTGGTTGGGGACTCAGGAAGGAAGGGTGTATGATGGGGAGGAGAACTATGGGTAGGGGAGAAAGAAAATGGGGAGGAGGTAGACTGGCTAGGGGAAGGGCAGAAAGGGGATGATAGGTAGGGAGAGGGGAGAGGAGGGGGAGGATGGGGGAGGTAGAAAGAACGAGAAGTCCAGTTTAAGGGGTGACGAAGGTAGAGAAACGGGGTGAAGAGGGGAAGAAGAAGGGGAATGAGATGAGGAAGGAAGAACGTAGAGAAGGGAGGAAAAGATAAACACGGATAGACGAACGAAGAATAAGGAATAGGAAAGAAAGATAAAAAATTAGAGAAGTTGAAATCAAAGCAGAAAGAGAAACGACTGACTGACTGTGACAAGTTTGAAAGCAGATGAAGAAGGGTTTGAAGAGGGTTGGTGGTAGACGATAAGGGTTAACTCCACTACTGTCTATTACCCAACTCTGTGTACCTCTTGAACCCGCTTTCCTTCTCTCGTAGTTTCAGTGTGAGGGGGAACAAAAGAGAATCAGATGCCAAGAAGTCCGTTAGCAAAGCATTCAGTCCCTTTCTGTGTATCTTAGTATTCGCATTCTTAAAATCCCACTCTTCCCATTCTCCTTTCCTCCTACCTCTCCCATTTTCCATCTTGCTTTTCTCATTCTTCCTTCATCCTCATCTTCCCACTCTCCTTCAAACCTGTTTTCCCATTCTCCCGTCATCCTCATCTTCCCACTCTCCTTCTAACCTGTTTTTCCCATTCTCCCGTCATCCTCATCTTCCCACTCTCCTTCTAACCTGTTTTCCCATTCTCCCGTCATCCTCATCTTCCCACTCTCCTTCTAACCTTCTGTCCCATTCTCCCTCCATTTAAACATTTCGACCCCCTAAGCACACCTGTTTGACAAGGCTTTCGTAGGTGCTGTGTGTGTGTGGGTATTTCCAGGGGTAGTTTTATGCCCCCTGGTGGTAGTCTGACCCTTCTTCTGTACCATGAACCTAAAGAAACATTAGAACCCGATTGATCTCCGTTTTGGTCTTTGGAAATGGTTGCTATAGTGTTTTAATGGACTGTTTTGTGATGTGATAGTTTTACACGACTTCTGCTGGTTCTTGACGTAATGGGAGCTTGATACGTTTAAGAATAAGTACTTGAATCCCCTCATAGTATCGAACCCCTTTGGTCTTAACTTGGATGTCGATTGTCAACTGTTATCTCAAAAGTAGGATCTCACTCTTGCCTCCTCTATAGCAAGCCAGAACGTTTAAATCCCATATTAAACTCCAATTAGGTTCAATATTTATAAGGTATTGGAACTCTTTCATCTTCCTCACTTATTTCAAATTCGCGGACTCAGAAAAAAATGTGTTAATTAATAAATGTTGAAATGGATGTTAGGTAAATGGGGCTAAGAAGTGATGGGTTTGACAGGTGGTATTTAAAGGGACAGGTGAGAGAGAGAGAGAGAGAGAGAGAGAGAGAGAGAGAGAGAGAGAGAGAGAGAGAGAGAGAGAGAGAGAGAGAGAGAGAGAGAGAGAGAGAGAGAGAGAGAGCACATCCACCTCGTCCACCTCCTACCTTCATACCACCACCACCACCACCACCACCTCCACCTCCTCTTCCTCCTCCACCTCCTCCATCATCACCACCTCTCACCGTCACCTACTTCTCCTCCTCCTCCTCCTCCTCCTCCTCGATTTTTTTTAGATTTTTTTTTTTATTTCTTCTTCTTCTTCTTCTTCTTCTTCTTATTATTATTATTATTATTATTATTATTATTATTATTATTATTATTATTACATTTTCTTTATTTTTTCATGATATTTTTTTATTTCTTCACTTTTCTATATATGTCACGTCATTCACTGCCTCACCCCTCTCTCTCTCTCTCTCTCTCTCTCTCTCTCTCTCTCTCTCTCTCTGAAGTCATACCCGTTGATATCAAGTTTATTTTCTTTCTTTTTTTTTCTTTTTTTCTTTATAACTGTAGGACCGGAAATGCACGTACACACACACACACACACACACACACACACACACACACACACACACACACACACACACACACACACACACACACACACACACACACACACACTTCCTCTTTACCCTTTCTGCATATTTCCTCTTCTTTTTTTTTATCCTCTCCTCCTCCTCCTCCTCCTCCTCCTCCTCCGTCTTGTCCTTTTTCTTCTCTTTTTTCTTCCTCTGATTCCTTCTTTTCTTTTTCTTCATTTTTCTTCATCATTATCATCATCTTTGTCTTCTTTTTCTTCTTCGTTTTCTTCTTCTTCTTCTTCTTCTTCTTCTTCTTCTTCTCTTTCAACGCACTCTTCTTCCACTTCATCCTTTCCTTCTTCTTTCCTCCTTCCCTCTCTTCCTCTCTCTCTCCCTCCCTCTTCCCTCCTTCCCTCCCTCACTCTCTCTCCCTCTCTCCTCCATTCACTCGTTCAGTCACTTACCTCCTTCCTCACCTTATATATATTCAAGAGAGAGAGAGAGAGAGAGAGAGAGAGAGAGAGAGAGAGAGAGAGAGAGAGAGAGAGAGAGAGAGAGAGAGAGAGAGAGAGAGAGAGAGAGTTGTCTTCTTCACCTACACTTGTCATGTTCTCTTTGGCTCCTCCCCAACGAAGACCTTTACCTCCTCCTCCTCCTCTTCCTCCTCCTCCTCCTCCTCCTCCTCCTCCTTCTTCTCTCTTTTTCTCTTCCTTCTTCTCCTTTTGTTCTTATTTTTTTTCTAATGCTTCTCTTTCTTGTTGTTGTTGTTGGGTTCTTCTCTTCTTCATATTCTTTTTCTTTGTTTTTCTTGTTTTTTTTTCATCTTCTTTCCTTCTTCTACTAATACTTTTTCATCATCATCATCATCATCATCATCATATTATTATTATTATTATTATTATTATTCCACCTCCTCGTCCTCCTCCTCGCCCTGACATCAACGTGACGTCTTTGGTGCCTCGCCCACACACTACTCGTCTCACAAAACTTGTCTCATAAAACTACCCCTGAAAATGCTCACAACTCCTACGAAAGCCTTGTCAAATACGTGTGCTTTGGCGTCGATATCTTGAAGCAGTCCTCGTAGGGGGTCGCAGAGGGCGCGGTGGTGGCATGGCTCCAAGCGACATAGGTGAGGCGGCAGATGAGGTGAAGCATTTACGAGGCGAGTGAGGAAGACGCGGTTAATCTGTGCACCCGGGGAAGTGACAGCCAAACCGTCCATGGCCTTCCTTTGCCTTTAAAGTATAGATGAGGCGAGGAGGGACGAGGCAGGGGGTTGGTGGGGGAGCTGCGTCCTTCACCCGTCTGTACCTAATGCACCCACACACCAACCCACACACTCACCTGCCTTCCCACCCACACGCACCCATCCACTCGTCTTGACCCAGTAACAGGAATAAGTTGGTTTGTAGTACTGCTCTCCCATTTAAGTAGACGAGGTGGAGAGGGTTGTTAAGCTACTTCACCCACGTACAAAAACACCCACTCCACCCACTCATCCACCCACGCATCCACTCGACTTGACCCAGTAACAGAAAGTAGTTGGTTTGTAGACGAGGTGGAGAGGGTTGTTAAGGTACTTCACCCACTTACAAAAGCACCCACCTACGCATTCATCCACTCATCCACTCACCCACGTATCCACTCGACCCAGTAACAGAAACTTAAGTGCCACCTATAGTTGACGAGGTGGAGAAGGATGATAAGGAGCTACTTCACCCACTAATCCACCTACCCACTCACCCACCTGCCCAGTCACCCACCTACCCACTCACCCACCTACACTTACCACCCAGCATCCCAACACACACCCTCAGTAACAGGAATAAAAGTACAATCTCCCTACAGCTGTTTACCAAGATGCACAACAGCAGCAAAACCTAGCGAGGGAGGGAAGAATAAATGTGTGTGTTTATCTAGCGCCGGGCGAGCAAGGACGCTGCCGTGAAGTATATATGTGTGTGTGTGTGTGTGTGATCGGAGGGTCTGTCAGGGTGTGGAGAAGCGAGGAGAGGCGACACAGAGAGAGGGAACCAGCGGCGAGGGTGACAGGGGACGGGGGACTTAGATGAACGAGGGAAGGAGAGGAAAGCTGTGAGGAGTGAGAGGAAGATGCGACACTCAGAGAGGAGACCATTGGTAAAGCAAGGTTGATTGGGAACAGACAGGGGACGGGAGAGGGAAGAAGAGGGAAGCTGTGAGGAGTAAGGAAGAGGAAAGGTTAGGTAAGGGTAAGGAAGGGGTGAGGGAAGGAGGTGATGGTTTGAGCCTAAATTAAGACCATGAGTTTGTGTGTTAAGGAGATGGTTCAGACACCTTCTCCTCCCTCCCTTGAACCTGCGTGTGAGATTTTAAAGAATGGAAAATCAAGGACTGGAATAGACATTGAGTGAAGTTAAGTGAAGTTGTTCCAAAACTGAGTGTAAATAAAGAGAGCGTCTGAGATTTTAAAGAAAGGAAAATCAATGACTGGAACAAACATTGAGTCAAGTTAGTGAAAGAGTTCTAAAATTGGGTTCAAATAAAGAAGCCGTTTGAGAGTTTTAAAGGAAGGTAAATCAAGAACCGGGTTAACAATGAGTGAAGTTAAGGGTTAAGGAGATCCAAAATTGGGTGAGGGAGAAGAAGGGAAGGTAAGGAAAGATAAGGAAGGGGTGAGGGAGAGAAGAGAAAGGAAGGGGAGAGGGAGAGAAGATAAGGGTGTGAGGAAAAGAAGAGGGAGGGATGAAGGAGAGAGAAGGGAAGAGGAGAAGGAAATGGGAAGAGGAAGGTAAGGTAAGGGAAGGGTTGTGATTTTAAAGAATGGGAAATGAAGGGCTGATATAGACGTTAAGTAAAGTTAAGTGAAGTAAAGTGAAGTAATTCCAGGCGTGATTAAATAAGCCAGAATACGATTTTCATTATTATTACGGATTTTATTATTATTTAGTTTTATATTTGAAGTTTATTATCAAATTTGAAAGTAAGGAAAGTGAAGGACTGACATTAAGTTAAGTGAAATAAAGACAAGGAGTTCAGTTTCTGTGGAAGTAAAGTATGATAAGTGTAGATTACAAGCTTTATTATTATTATTATTATTATTATTATTATTATTATTATTATTATTATTATTATTATTAAGTTTTATTATTGCATTTTATTTATTTTATTTTATTTTATTTCATCATTTATAAGTAAAGTGACTGAGTGATTTAGTTAACGAGTGAATTACGTAAAATCTTCAAGAAAAACAGAACAAAAAAAAAAAAAACAGATTCTAAACACCATATTATTTATAGGAAGAGGACTTCCCTTACTGATAAAGAAAACGAAACCAGATAGCCAACGTGTGTGTGTGTCAGGATGCAGGAAACGGGAGAGTAAGGAGATGAGTGATTTCAGCTTCCGGTTTGCAAGTGTGTGTGTGTGTGTGTGTGTGTGTGTGTGTGTGTTGAGAGATGGGCGTGGCATGAGTGATGGAAGGTGTGGGGAGTGAGGGAGAAATGTGAGGAGTTCTTGGGGGAGAGGGGAGGAAAGGGAGAGAAGGGAGAAAGAAAGGAGGGAGGGAGGAGAAGGCGTCTGAACCATCTCTTTAACATACAAACTCATGGTCTTAATTTAGGCTCAAACCATCACCTTCTTACCTCACCCCTTCCTTGCCCTTACCTTACCTTACCTTACCTTACCTTACTTTACCTTATCTTATCTTATCTTATCCTCCCATCCCTTCCCTTCCATTCCCTTCCCTTCCTTTCCCATCCCATCCCATCCCATCCCATCCCATCCCTTACCTTACATAAGAACAGAAGAACATAAGAACATAGGGAAACTTCAAGAGGCCGAATGGCCTACACAGGGCAGCTCCAGAATCCCCCCCACTACTCGCGATGGGTGAGGTGTAGTTACAGGAGTTACAGGTAGAGGCTTGATCCTCGTTTACCTTCGGTACGGGCGTACGCTTCTTACCTTACCTTACCTTTCCTTTCCTTTCCTTTCCTTTCCTTTCCTTTCCTTCCCATCTCATCCCATCCCATCCCATCCCATCCCTTCCCATCCCATCCCATCCTATCCCATCCCGGATCCATCCCATCCCACCCCATCCCTTACCTTTCCTTCCCTTCCTTTCCCTTCCCTTCCTTTCCCATCCCATCCCATCCCATCCCTTACTTTACCTTCCCTTCCCTTCCCTTCCCTTCCCTTATCTTCCCTTTCCTTCCCTTCCCTCCCTGTCCCTTCTCTTCCCATTCCATACCTTTCCATTTCTTCCCTTCCCATCCCTTCCCGTCCTCTCCCTTCCCTTCCCTTCCCGTCCCTTATCTTCCCTTCCCTTCCCTCCCTGTCCCTTCTCTTCCCATTCCATCCCTTTCCATTTCTTCCCTTCCCATCCCTTCCCTTCCCGTCCTGTCCCTTCCCTTCCCTTCCCTTCCCTTCTCTTCCCCACCCCTTCCTCTCACCCTCTTACCTTCCCTTCCTCACCCCATCCTCACACCCTCTTACCTTCTCTCTCTCACCCTTCTAACCCTCTCCCTCTCCCCCTCCTCCTTCCCCCCCCTCTCTCTTTCCTCACCTTTCCGGCTCAACACGCCCGGCGCCTGTTGACTGAGGGCTCTGGGGCGTGGGAAGGCGTGGGCGTGGGCGTGGGCTAGTGTGGGGGGGGAGGGTGAGGCCTGGTTGCTGAGGGTACCCGCTGCTCCTACACCCCTTCCACCTAACCTCCCCTTCCTCCTAACCCCACATCCTCCCCCCTAACCTCCCCTTCCTCCTAACCCCACCTCCCTAACCCTTCCTTACCCCCAACCCTTCCTCCTGCCTAACCCTTCCTTACCCCTAACCCTTCCTTACCCCTAACCCTTCCTCCTCCCAACCCTTCCTTACCCCCCTTTCATACGGGAGGAAGCTGGAGTCCATTTTTAAGCCGGGCGCGTAAACATGGGTGATAAATAAACTCCCGCGCTGCAGAGTTTCCTTAGATGGCGTCCCACGTGCAGAAGGCGGCCGCTGTTGACATACCTGGGAATCACAGGCGGCCCTATTCACATTTAGAGCGGAAGGTGAATGCCGCGGGTGTCTCCCTGACGTTTTATGAAGCTCAGGGCCATATTTTAAAACCTCCCAAGGCCCAAGAACACAACCTTGACAACGCTTTCACGGGTTGTTTGGGCATTTCCAGGGGTACTTTTATGACCCTGGTGGTAATCTGAGCCTTCTTCTGTACCGTGAACCTAAAGGAACACATATTTGACAAGGCTTTCGTAGGAGGTGTGGGTATTTCCAGGGGTACTTTTATGACCCTGGTGGTAGTCTGAGCCTTTTTCTGTACCGTGAACATAAAAGAACACTTATTAGAACTCGATTAACCTTCTTTTTAGCCTTTGGAAATGGTTGGTATGAGGGGCGGGAGCATCTGACAATACCAACCTTTGGGCCATATTTTTAAACCTTCCAAGGCCCAAGAACACAACTTTGACGACGCTTTCACGGGTAGTTTGGGCATCTCCAGGGGTAGTTCCTTGACCCTGGTGGTAGTGTGACAAACCTTCTGTAACATGAACGTGGAAGCACCGTTGCCAGATTATCGTACTCAGAGCATAGTATTCACCGGTTTCTGACGCATAACTATATCCAAGAAACATCAGGAATTAACTATTTTAACGATAAATATAAATGAATTTCGTTATTGGGAACCAGGAGACAGTTTTTGGGTCGGAAGTCGGTAAATATAAGAGGCTGAGTACAACAATCTGGCAACGTTGCGTGGAAGTAACATTAATCACAACGCTATTAATATTCTTTTCGGTCTTTGGAAACAGCTGATGTGACAGGCGGGAGCGTCTGAAAATATCGTCCTCCGGTTTTATTATGTGACTTTTACTAAGGTTGGTATTACAAGGCACTTTGCCATCTCACATCAGCTATTTCTAAAGGTCAAAGAGGGGGTCAGTCGGGTTCTAATGAGTGTTTCTTTAGGTTCACGGTACAGAGGAAGGGTCAGACTACCACCAGGGTCATAAAACTACTGGAAATGCCCACAACTCCTACGAAAGCCTTGTCAAATATGTGTTTCTTTAGGTTCACGGTACAGAAGAAGTGTCAGACTACCGCCAGGGTCATAAAACTACCCCTGGAAATGCCCACAACTCCTACGAAAGCCTTGTCAAATATGTGTTTCTTTAGGTTCACGGTACAGAGGAAGGGTCAGACTACCACCAGGGTCATAAAACTACCCCTGGAAATGCTCACAACTCCTACGAAAGCCTTGTCAAATATGTGTTCTTGGGCGGCGAAATGTCTTGTGATACGACCCTCAGACGCGTGTGCTTTGTTCCCTGGCCCCTGTGTGTGTGTCTTGACGCATTCTCGAGGCCTGCGTCACAAGGGGTTTCCGTGCCGCCTCTGGGTTACTTTTCGACCGGCGTAAGGAGGACGCCACTGACCGAGACGCGGGTGTTGTCTTCCGTGCGTGCAGGCCTTAGAGGGTCAGGGGTGTGCACTAGGGGGGGGCGGCGGCGCTCTGTTGTGTTGCCGCCGCGTGTGAAGTAATCAAGGCAAGCCACCCCACCCGCCGCCGGTCTGAACTGTGAAGTAACTCCGGGCAGCCAAGTAACATCGCCGCCGACCATTATGTTGGTAGGAAACCATCAGCGAATCGCTGGCCGCCGGTCGCCGAAGACTCCCGCGTCAGGCTGAGTCACGCGGCGGCGGCCACGCAAAAATTGGAGCGGCCGCCACACTTTTGTAGCTTGTTTTGTCGGTCTAATTCTTTCCTAGTTTTTTATAGAGTTTTCTCTGGCCGCGGTGCATTTTGTGCCTCGCAAGTAAACTGTTGCGGCACATTAGCGCGGCGTGACTCAGGCGCATGCGTCGTGCTCTCGTGCCGCCAGAACCTGCACGCTGGGAGCTTAGGGTGACGCGAGGTGGGCAGCGCCTCGCCGTGCCAGTGTCGGTGGTGGTGTGCTGGCTGGTGCCACTGTGGCCCCCGCGCTGCGAAGGTGTGTGTCCAGTTGACCCCCGCCCGCCACCTCCGGGTGGGGCGTGTCAGTTCCGCGTCAGGAAGGTGTCCAAGGCGCCGTTGGAAGGGAGCCGCTGACTCTGTCCTGCCACGGCGGCGCCTGAGGGAAGGCGACACGCCCGCGGCCCCGCTTCAGTGACCCGCCAGCCACACGACCAGCGCCACCCACAGCCCCGGCGCCTCCGCCCGCACCTCCTCCAGGCACGTGCTCCGCCAGGTATTTTTGGTGTCGGTGAGCGAGCTGGCGGCGAGGCGGCGATCGAGGGTCTTCCGGGAGACTAAAGTGTGGCGGCGGGGAGGAATTCCTGCGGCGTGATAACCCGGCAGACAGTGGCTGGAGATAAGGCGAGGGGCGGGGTGCCGGGGCGGGGGTGGCGGGGCCGTGGCCTCTGTTGGCAGCGGTGGGCCCCATGCCGGCAGCCGCCCCTCCCACCCCCCTTCACCCTCTCGCCCCTCCCCTCCGCCCCGGCCCAGGTGCTTTATAAATACCCAGCCGCCGCCCGCCCAAAGAAAAGGTCCGCCAGTAATTGGATACACAGGTCGCCGCGTGCGGGGCCGAACTAATGAGAGTTCTTGGCCATCATGATTGTGACAAACGTGATGATGCCTTGCTTGCGAGGGCGAGGCGTGGCTCTGAGCGACACAACCCACCGTATAGAAGAGGATAAAGGCGTATCTTATGTAGATATGTGGCTCACAGGACTTTGCTTTCGTCGTTATTGGTCAGCGTGGCTCAGAGAAGCGCCTTATACTGAGCACTGTGTCTAGGTTGCCGCAGCAGCGCACCCACAGACGGGTTCTCGGTAGTCTGCCTCGGAGGAGCGTTTTGCTACACTGAACTTATCTTTACTGAACCTCCCCCTTGAGAATAGATGTTAAAGAGAGAAGGGACGGGAAAATAGGGCATGTATAGACTAGGAGAGAGGGAGAGAGAGAGAGAGAGAGAGAGAGAGAGAGAGAGAGAGAGAGAGAGAGAGAGAGAGAGAGACCTTCCCTGCAGTAATACACTTTAGTACATCGTGCGGGGCGATAATCGGGATAAAAATAGATGTTAAATAGATGTTAAAGAGAGAAAGAGAAGGGCAGGAAAATAGGGCATGTATAGACTAGACTAGAGAGAGAGAGAGAGAGAGAGAGAGAGAGAGAGAGAGAGAGAGAGACGAGAGACGAGAGACCTTCCCTGCAGTAATACACTTCTGTACATCGTGCGGGCAATAAAAGGGATAAAAATAGGTATTGAAAACATCGGAGCATTCACCGTAGAGTTCCCGGCAGCTATTTCGGGCGGGTCGCGCAAGCTGGCTGACTCAGTGCCGGAAAAATGCCACGTAAATAGACAGGTGGACGGGGATGGATGAACGGATAGATGCACATAGACAGAGCGCCCATAACGGATCAGTCTCGCTATGTGGAGGCGAGACAGGTGTGACAGGTGTGTGCTGACCTGGGCATTTCTGACTCAGCGACCAGCCACGCAGATGACCAGGTGACGGGAGATAGTGCGTATTACCCCCGTTACAGATTTTGATGTATTTTGCTTAAGTAGTGTGCGTGTTTCGTGTATGTAGTGTAGTGTGGAAAGTAAGAGAAGTTGCCTTAAGAGAACATGCTGAACTGCTCTTTGGTGTTAATGAGAATAGAGAAACGATTTTTTTTTCTAACAGCAAAGGAGACAGTTCAAGGGCGTAAAAAAACTATTAAAAAAAAGCCCGCTACTTACTGCTCCTGAATAGAGGTCAAAGGAGTGGCCAAAAAGAGAGGTCAATTTCGGGATGGAGGTTTAGTTTCTGTTTAGCTCGCCATCTGCTACAAGTCGATCTCGCGAGGTTCAAGACACAAGGTACTGAGCCTCTGAGATTCTTCGGGGGATATTCTTAAACATATCATTGACTAGCCACAGAGATGACCAGGTGACGGGAGGTGGAGGTTTTTCTCTGGTTACAAGTCCGCCATCTGCCACAAGTCGATCTCGCGAGGTTCAAGACACAAGGTACTGAGCCTCTGAGATTCTTCGGGGGATATTCTTAAACATATCATTGACTAGCCACAGAGATGACCAGGTGACGGGAGGTGGAGGTTTTTCTCTGGTTACTAGCCCGCCATCTGCTACAAGTCGATCTCGCGAGGTTTAAGACACAAGGTACTGAGGTTCTGAGATTCAAGGAGGTGCAGACGAGTGATGTGAAGGCGAGTTTTGAAGTGTGATGTGACGAAGGCGAGTAGAGGAAGGGATGTGACGGAAGCGAGTAGAGGAGTGATGTGAGGGAAGGGAGTTGAGGAGAGTTATGTGGCAGAATTGAGTAGAAGAGAAAGAGTTAAGGATTTTTAGCACAATGACGGAGAAATAGAAGAAGGGCACAGCTCCCGTTTTTCCTCCTCACCTATCTTCATCATTATCCTTTTTCTTTTTAATCTTCTTCTATATCTACTTCTACTTCTTCTTTTCATCTTTTTCTATTTCATCTTCTTTTTCTTTACTTCTTTTTCTTCTTCTTCTTCTTCTTCTTCTTCTTCTTCTTCTCCTTCTTTTTAACCTATAGGAACCATCGTAAGGAAATAAAATAGCCTGCCCTTCCTTTAAAACTCGCCTATCGGAACAAACACATACTAATAAGATATATAGTGAAAATAAAAGAGCGTATTTATAATTATCTAATGGAAATGGTTTTAAAGAAGAGGAGGAGGAGGAGGAGAAGAAGAAGGAGGAGGAGAAATAGTTATGCAGTCTTCCAGCGTTTATTAGCGAATCTATTTTCCTTCAACCTGGTCTATTTTGAGTCTTGACCACCCAGCTCTGTGTATGCAAGTGGAGTTACCGGTGATGATGGTGGTGTTGATGGCGGTGGTGAGGAGTGGTGATGGGGTGTAATGACTTCGAAGTATACCGCATTGATGGTGATGACGATGGTGATGATGATGGTGGTGGTGGTGAATGCGTAGCCAGGGTGAAGGTGATGAAAGGGATGAGCGAGCCTACAACCGGGGGCGTGTTGCTTCACTCACTTGCCGCCTCCACTCCTGACGGTCCTGATCAAGCTCCCACGCTGCTCCCCTGTCCATCCCAAGCAGCGTTGTCAAATTATCGTACTTATCGCATTGCCTTTTCGTCGTTTCTGACCGATAACTCTATCAAAAAGAGCGAAAAACAATCTATATTTAACCGTTTTAACGATAACTTTAATTTTCTATCGTTACTTGTGTGATTACGACAATCTTGGGAGCCTAAAAATTATAAATGTAATGTTCAGTGTACGACAATTTGACAACGCTCATCCCAAGTCCCTCCCAGCAGGATCGGCTGACTTGCCCATTCCATGAGTTACGTGGGCGTCCCCCTGGCCTCCTCCACTCAGGGTTGCCTCGTACAAACAACCCTGTGAGTAGGATCGATGCCCATATACCCGGAG